>NC_055990.1:30918566-31218566 GCF_018446385.1 Zingiber officinale
ATAGAGTCTTAAAACAGAAAATAATTACCTTGTTAAGGTTGAAAAAGTATGAAGATTTCTATGAATGATGCTAAGTATGAACTGTTTAAGAAATGTCAAGTTGCAATCACATTCTTCTATGGTAAATTTAGATTAGAGAATTAAGATAACTTATTGGCCATCCATTTCTGTAACTATTCTAATTGCACTATAGTGAGCTAATAAGATGAGCCTGATATCTGATGTCTGGTTAGTGGTTAATGACAGTTATTGCATAATTTTTTTGACATTTAAGGACCTCTGTTTTGGAGTTTTGTCTGGTTAATGACTTGGTTATTTGCATAACCTTTTAACACTCAAGGACCTCTATTTTTTGTATTTACATTCAAAGCAAAAAATATTTTAAGACCTGAAGGATTGTCTATATTTTGATTTCCAGGGAAGCGATGATCCCATGTATTTTGCTTGCTCTGGGTGGAAATCTTGTGGATGGTATGCAATCTTCCATTTCTTATGTAACATTTCTTCAAACACATATTGATATCCTATGTCTGACAACCTAAAGTTCTTTTGCTGGTAGAATTTGAACAAGTACATTTAGTGATGCTTGATGAAATAGTTGACATAAAAACTATCCATTGGGTTTCCATCTTGAATCTAGAATATCTAGAATGTTACATGCTATATGGCACTTTGTTGTGTTCCAGGCTCTGGCCCAGGCAGTAAAAGACTTGGTTTACGAACAACTGCTGCTATCATATTTGGAAGATTGGCTTTGGTTCCTCCTACAGGACTTGGAATAATCACCATTGCTGACAAGCTTGGACTTTTTCCCAGGGGCGACAAAATGTTCAAATTTGTCCTGCTGCTGCAGCACACTATGCGAGAAAGATATGTACAACATCTTTGTCATCATCATCTTTATGCCATTTATTCTGGGGAAATGACTTAACTTGCAATCATATGCTATTTATCTCAGGGAAAATATAATGACCATACTCAGAAAGGAGAAGAAAAGAGAAGCTAGGAGGGAGGAGAAAGCACAGGGTGTTTAGAAAGCATATATAAACTCTGCATAATACCTCAGGGAAAAGGCTGCAGTTTTCGATATGGTGTTTAGAAGATGCACAGGTAGAGAAGATTTGATCCAACAAAACAAGATATTTTGGACTATATGTGTGATATATATAAACTTTTGGCTGTGTAAACTTTTGTGATGTTTGAATGTTGATGTTTGGTACTTTAATGATATTTGGATGATGATGTTTGGTACTTTAATGAAATTCGCATTGTAAATATTGATTATGTAGGTTTTTTATCAATGAAATTTGCACTAGATGTTTTTTATAAACCATTGAGTAGGAAAAGATTAATAAGTTTTTTATTTATTGTCAAAATGTTGTATATTGTACCCAAAGACATCAGTTTAAATATGTCAAACTGTTGTCAATGGCGTTAAAAGACAATAGTGACAAACTAATGTTATTTAACATCGTTGCCTAAAAAGACAACGGTTTTTAACCGTTGTCAAACCGATGTCATTGGCAAAAAAGACAACGCTTTTTAGCCGTTGTCGTAGACAGTTCAAAATTGTTGTTGAAGAGCCTAGGCATACGCTCAAAGACAACGGTGAAAAACTGTTGTCTTTGTAGGAAAAGACAACAGTTTTTCACCGTTGTAAAAATGTTGTCTTTGCCTTCAAAGACAACGGTTAAAAACTGTTGTCATTGGCCACCCCTTTTAACAACACAGCTTTTAACAACAGTTAAAAATGACCTACGACAACAGTGAAAAACCGTTGTTGTTTATCTTTTTTCTTGTAGTGAAGGCAGAGAAAATTGTTCAGGGAATGACATAACAAAAGTAGAAGCGGAGGTGTCACCCAGAGTAGATTGGTCCAAAGGAAGTGAATGTTGGTGCGGTTAGCACTAACGATTTAACCTAGGTTTTGATGAATGACAAATCAGGTTAAGTTAGTATGTTGTTGTCTAACACTCTGATTGAGTGTGCAGGAGAAGTCCAGACAGGTCGACGGGCTGACCGGATGTCTGGCACGAAGCCCAGCTAGGTCGACGGGCTGACCGGATAGCTGGCATGAAGTCCAAGCGGGTCAACGGGCTGACTGGACGCTTAGGTGACCGGACGCTTAGGCACGAAGTCCATCTAGGTCGACGGGCTGACCGGATAGCTGGCACGAAGTCCAGACGGGTCGACGAGCTGACCAGACGTCTGGCAGGTAAGTAAGGTAAGTCACTAGAGGGGAGTGACTGCGAGGACACGTTCCCGGGAAGGGAACATTAGGCGTCGATCCGGCTTAGATCCATTTCGGATATCTAAGTCGAGATCGTGACTAGATTCCGGTCTCGGAAAGACGGAATCTAAGTCATACTCCTTTTTGCTAATTCATACTCACTTTGCTGTTGCTAACAATCTATGTCGCAGGGTAAATTTGCCTCCAGACTAACGCTTGTCTTGCAGGACGGATTCTGCGGGAAAACAGGGTCCGGGCGCCCGGAGGTCCGGGCGCCCGGAGGTCCGGACGCCCGGAAGGGATCCGGGCGCCCGGGAGGTAAATCTCATCCAAACTCGAGCGTCACCACGTGGAGCATGCTGGTTGGACCTGCCACGTCCCACCAGGGCGCCCGGAAGGAATCCAGGGCGCCCTAAGCCTCATATAAATGGAGGGTCAGAGGGGAGCTTCAGAACAACAACGAAAAGAAAGTCTTCCACTGCTTGCTCTACTGCTCTGCGCTCCTGCGACGCTAACAAAGCTCCGACAATACGCTCCTTTCCTTTTTTATTAAATTCTTGTCAGTATTTGCTTGATTTCCATTAGCATTCCTGTACTTTAATTTGTAATAACTTTCGAACTGCTAGTGATTGCCCACCGAAAGCACCCTTGTGTGCGGGCCTTGGAGTAGGAGTCGACACAGGCTCCGAACCAAGTAAAACTAGCTTGTGTTAGCATTGACCTTTTATTTCCGCTGTGCTTATACTCGAACGATTTTGTTTATCGATATTCACCCCCCCCCCCCTCTATCGAATCTCACGGTCCAACAAGTGGTATCAGAGCAGGTACCGCTCTGATTTGGTGCAACCACCAATCAGACAGGGGGTGAAAATATTAACTTTTATTTTGTCTTTTTGTTTTTAATTTTACGCTTAGTTCTAATCTAACATTATTATTAATTGCCTTGGAAATTTCTTCTTCGTTGCAATTAAATCTAAATTGGTGCAACACCAATTTAGATACTTCTATTATTTTTTCCCGCACTGCTAATCCAAGACCAAGTCTTGGGATATTCTTTTTTCGGTGTTTACTTGTGTGCAGGATGTTTCAATTACAAGGCTTTAGCATAGTACGTCCCCCCCTATTCAACGGGGATGACTTCTCGTACTGGAAGAAAAGAATGGAGGTGTACCTAAAGACAAACTACGATCAATGGTTCAGCGTCATAAAGGCATACCGAACTCCAGTCGACAACTCCAAAAATCCACTAGACCCGGAACAGTGGACTCCGGACATGAGGAAAAAGGCATCAACAGAAAATAAGGCAATCAACACGCTACACTGCGGTCTAACACGAGAAGAGCTGAATCGGGTCGGACCGCATCATAACGCTAAAGAATTATGGGACAAACTGATCGAGCTGCACGAAGGAACGAGCGACGCAAAGGTAACAAAAAGAGACCTACTTTTAAATAAAATATTTAATATAAAAATGCAAGAAGGGGAAACGGCAAATCAACTGCATGCAAGGATCAAGGACGTCCGCAACAGACTCCACGCGATAGGCCACCAGATAGAAAAAAGAGATTTAATAAGGTACGCACTAAATGCCTTTCCACGTAATAGCTTGTGGGCATCGATCGTAGATGCCTACAAAATTTCTAAAAATCTATCTAAGTTAAAATTAGACGAGCTTTTTTGTGAGTTAGAATTACATGAACAAACTAATGCTGGAGCCGAGAAAGGTATTGCTTTATTTGCAGGCTCATCCAAAGAAAAGAAGAGCAAGTCTGAATCTGAAGAAGATTTCGATCAAGATTTCGAAGACGAAGAACACCTGGTGAACCTGGTAAGAAAAATGTTCACCAGGAGAAAAAGGAGCTTCAGCAAGAAGGACCTTCAAAAGATCAGTTCTCCCGCGGAACAAAAGAATATGACTTGCTTCGGATGCAACAAAAAGGGGCACTACAAGAACGAATGCCCAAGACTGAAATTCGACAAACTGAAGCCGACCAAAAAGAAGCTAAGGCCCTCAAAGCAACGTTGGACGACTCCTCCTCGGACGAATCAGAGGTAGAAGAGCAGAAGCACCAGAGCCACCTTGCGCTGATGGCTCACGAGGCTGAAACGGAAGACGAGTCGGAAGATGAATCGGAAGACGGGTCCGAACCCGAATCAAGCCACGAGTCCATACTCGTTTCCGAAGGCCCGGTTGAGGTATATTTTAATTTAAACAACTTTTTTTTAAAATTATTTCCTACTTAAATAGTAAATTAGTTAAAATAGAAAATGAAAACAAATCACTTCTTGAGGAAAATCAAGACCTCAAGGAACAAATCAAAAATTCAAATCCAACTCAAGATCTAACACTTGAGGAGCATTCATCATTAAAATTAGAAATTAATAAGTTAAAAGAAATGCTAGAAAAATTCACAACAAGATCAAAAAATCTAGACTTAATCCTGAATAATCAAAAGGCATGTTATAATAAAACCGGACTCGGATACAAGTCGAAATCAAATAAAACTTTTAAATCATTAATAACCCAATACAAATCAACTAATCAAGCTTGGGTTCCGAAAGCGTGTTTGACCACGCAAGTAGGATTTAATCAATATTATATACCTAAAGAAAAAATATATTATATAAACTCAAATAAACCAAATCAAAAACCAAAATACAAACCTAAATCAAAAAATTCAAAATTTAAACATTTTAAAACTCAACAAAATATAAATTATCACCAAGTTAATTATAACTATAAAAGAAATAGACACAAACCTAAAACGAAGATTTAAATTAAAGGCCAATAATTCAGGGGGAGGCTCCAGAATAGCTGGCACCTCTAAAACTAACTTACCCGACAGGGTTACCCAAATAAACTAACCCGGCAGGGTAATTAGGATTAGTTAAAAAGGGACCCAGTTTAACTTGAATCATGGTACCGGTGAAGTTTTTTTATGATAGTACGTTGGAGAAGTTTGGGCATCGCATGTCTAGAAAGATATGACTTCAATTTGGTGCATTTGGCCAAGTGGAACCAACCGAACCTACCTTTAAATGGATCCTAACTAGTTAGACCAAGGTTTAGTACTAAGCTCCGTGGATAGGACTATTCGGAAAACCTCGAAAGGTTGGTTACTTTTAATGACGTCCAAGTGACTCACCAAGCTTAGAAGTTTATCCGAAGAATGCTTATTTGTTGAGACCAAAGCTAAACCTGAATCTAACCCAAGTTAAATCAAACTCTATAATTAAATCTAATTCATCTCACAAAATTATATGATTCCCTGATTGAAAACTTGGATCGGGTGAGATGACTAAGGATCAAAATTAAATTTCAAATTTCAAATTAAAATTAAAATTAAATTTCAAATTTCAAATTAAATTAAAATTAATTAAAATTAAATTTTGAATTTCAAATTAAAATTAAATTTCGAATTTCAAATTAAATCAAAATTAATTAAAATTAAATTTTGAATTTCAAATTAAAATTAAATTTCGAACTTCAAATTAAATTAAAATTAATTAAAATTAAATTTCGAATTTCGAATTTCAAATTGAATTTCAAATTTTAAATTAAATTAAAATTAATCAAAATTAAATTTTGAATTTCAAATTAAAATTAAAATTTCGAATTTCAAATTAAATTAAAATTAAATTTTGAATTTCAAATTAAAATTAAATTTCAAATTAAATTAAAATTAATTAAAATTAAATTTTGAATTTCAAATTAAAATTAAATTTTGAATTTCAAATTAAAATTAAATTTTGAATTTCAAATTAAAATTAAATTTCGAATTTCAAATTAAATCAAAATTAATTAAAATTAAATTTTGAATTTCAAATTAAAATTAAATTTCAAACTTCAAATTAAATTAAAATTAATTAAAATTAAATTTCTAATTTCAATTGAATTTCAAATAAAATTAAATTTCGAATTTCAAATTAAATTAAATTTTGAATTTCAAATTAAAATTAAAATTTCGAATTTCAAATTAAATTAAAATTAAATTTTGAATTTCAAATTAAAATTAAATATTGAATTTCAAATTAAATTAAAATTAATTAAAATTAAATTTTGAATTTCAAATTAAAATTAAATTTCGAACTTCAAATTAAATTAAAATTAATTAAAATTTGATTTTCAAATTAAAATTAAATTTCGAACTTCAAATTAAATTAAAATTAATTAAAATTAAATTTTAAATTTCAAATTAAAATTAAATTTCGAACTTCAAATTAAGTTAAAATTAATTAAAATTAAATTTCGAATTTCAAATTGAATTAAATTTCGAATTAATTAAAAATTAAATTTCGAATTAAAACTAAATTATTTTTTAAAATTAAATTATTTTTTTAAAAAAAATTATTTTAAAATTAAATTAACTTTAAAAATTATTTTAAAATTAAATTAACTTTAAAAATTATTTTAAAATTGAATTAACTTTAAAAATTATTTTAAAATTAAATTAACTTTAAAAAGTATTTTAAAAAACTATATTAACTTTAAAATTTATTTTAAAAATTAAATTAACTTTAAAAATTATTTTAACTTTAAAAATTATTTTAACTTTAAAAATTATTTTAAATTAACTTTAACTTTAAAAACTATATTAACTTTAAAATTTGTTTTAAAAATTAAATTAACTTTAAAAATTATTTTAAGTTTAAAAAATTATTTTAAATTAACTTTAACTTTAAAAACTATATTAACTTTAAACATTATTTTAAAAATTAAATTAACTTTAAAAATTATTTTAAGTTTAAAAATTATTTTAACTTTGAAAATTATTTAAAATTATTTTTAACTTTAAAAACTATATTAACTTTAAAAATTACTTTAAAAATTAAATTAACTTTAAAAATTATTTTAAAAATTATTTTTAAAAATTAAATTAACTTTAAAAATTATTTTAAAAATTAAATTGACTTTAAAAATTATTTTGAAAAATTAAATTAACTTTAAAAATTATTTTAACTTTAAAAAATTATTTTAAATTATCTTTAAAAATTAAATTAACTTTAAAAGCTATATTAACTTTAAAAATTATTTTAAAAAATTAAATTAACTTTAAAAATTATTTTAACCCAAAAATTATTTTAGCTTAATAAATCATTTTAAAAACTCTTTTAAAAATTCTTTAAAAACTATTTTAAATTAAAAAAAAAAAAAACCAGGGGCGGTCGCCCCTGGTATTCCCTTCCGTGGCGCCCGGGAGGGGATCTGGGTGCCCCGCCCAAACTCAACCCCGGGCGCCCGGAGCTCCCTATAAATAGGGGGCAGCAGGCGCCCCCAACTCTTGCCCCACAAAGTGTTCACTCTTACCAAGGTTCTATCCGAACCTCAGTACGAGAGTGCTCTAAAATTAAATTTTTACGGTGAAGACGCTGCTACAACTCAACCGAGGTCATCAGTTCTATATTTTTACGATGGCTCCTCGGTAATTTTTTTTATTGTCTAAAAATTTTGTTTCAATTTGTCTTGATGTGTTCACTTAGAATATTTCTTTTATATACAGTAGGAAACGAACAAATACTGGTGCTGGGCCCTCTAATGCTAGTACTGACCCTAGGTTTCCCACAGATGAACTTAGAATCAAGTTTGAGTCAACCATTTATATGGCCATTAGGACTAAATGTCTAGATAGATCGTTCTTTCTAGTTTCTTGCGCTCCCGTTATAGAAGTTATAAATCACTATAACTTACGGAACCTTGTTGAATGTACTAGTCTGGTAAACATAAGTCTGTGTGCTGAATTTTACAACAACTTAGTGAAAGTAGATGACTTTACCTATACTACTAGGGCAGCCGGTACTGATATCACGCTATCCCCTAGACAATCCGGGAGTTTTTAGAGTTACGCCCATCCACTTGTTCCTTTCTGTGCTATCCTCCCGGGGATCTACCATTCGGAGATCCCTACTCGCATATCACTCTTGATACGATTTATTCGTATTTTTTTGGGGGACAGCGGGTACCCACTGTGACCTAGTTTAGGTCAGTAGACTTTTGAGTCCAGGACTACACTCTTTATAGGGTCTTAGTCTTCTGCATTCTACCACTGACCACACGTGACATCGCCGTGATGCGCCCATTCCACTCATTTTTACTTTATGCCCTGAGTCATAGGTTAGATATTGACATCAGCCTATACATCTTCTCCACCATTATCTACTCTGCTGGATACGTGACCAATAGACGAATCCACATGCCTTACTGTCACATTCTGACAGCATATATGTCCTCTTTGGGCATTAATGTCACTAGAGGAGACATTCGCTATATGACTGAGTTTGACATTATAACAGCTAGGAACTTCTCCCTAGCCGGTATCCACGTAGATGAGGATGATGGTACTATGTCTTGGCGGAGGGGGGCACAACACCAGCCCGATCCAGATGCACAAGGGGAGGCCAAGCAGGATGAGTTCATGCTTGCACTGTTTACGGAGGAGGCAGCTCCGACTCCACCACCACCCCCAATTCGAGCACCATGTCACGCTCCTCGCACTCTAGCCGACCGTATGACCGGACTAGAGAGAGCATGGCGAGTCTCCAGCAGGAGAACTCTGACTTTCAGCGAGACATGCGGCGAGAGGTCTCCGAGATACGAGCTGACGGGCAGACCCGACACACTGAGCTGATGACACTACTTCGCTCCTTGGGATCTGGACCACCCCCTTCCTCATCTCAGTAGCTCTAGTTATGACACACTTCTGTTATCTACATCACTTGTAGAATACTTTTGATCTATCTAGTGTTATTTCTGATATAGATTGATTATGCTCTATCTTAATAGACTAGGAGTTTCAAATTTCAAAAATATTTTCAAAAATGATTTTTCTCAAATTATAGGTTAAACATGGTTCATTTTCAAAACTTTCCTATTTTTAGATTTTTTAAATATATTTTTAGCCTTAGACTAGTTCAAAATCCTTAGAAAACATGTACCCATAGGACTAGTTTTTGAGCATCTCACCAAAACCCTAGGCTTACCTTGCTTGTGTTTGACAAACATAGAAAGGGGTGAGATGTATAGGCCACTTGCCTAAGACTTAAGATGCTTATTTCAGTGCATCGATATGAGTCTGGGCGTTAAATACAAAATATACATTAATCAAGTTAAGGTTGAACTTAACTTGACTAACCAAGTGAAAGCTGCTATCTTTTGATAGTCAGTCAGTAACAAACTGGTTAGACATTTGATTTAATGTTAGGTTAAGGGGGAGAAATAAAACTACTTTAGTTTTCAAAATTGAATTTTAAAAAATTTAATTTTGAAAATCAAAGTTTAAAAACAACTTGTTTAAAATTGTGAATTTTTTTTTCACAAACTTTTTTACTTAGTCTTTGAGAACTGAACTTTTTAAACCATGGTTTTGAAACTAGTACTTTTGACCTTTGAAAATTTGATTTTTGGAAAAACGAATTTTACAAAAACATTTTAAAAATATGATCTTACTGTTACCAAACTCCTTTGAAAACTAAAAGTAAAGTTTAAATTTAATTTAACTTCACTTTGAAAATTGTCCTAAATCTAGTTCTTAAAATTTGATTTTGAAAATTTGATTTGAAAGTTAAATTTTACAAAAAATAGTTTTAAAAATTGCGTTGTTATTTGTGGAAATTAGATTTTTCAAAACTTAAGTTTACAAACTAAGCTTTTCAAAATCATTTTGCTTAATTTTGAAAATTGAATCTTTTACAAACTTAGTGTTGAAAAATAAATTTCAATCAGTTTTGAAAAATAGATTTTTTAAACTTAGTTTTGGAATTTTGGTTTTGAAAACTCATACAAGCGTTTCAAAGTTGAAACTTGTTTTGAAAATTTAAAACCTGATCTTGAAATTTAGAACTTATACACTTATGTTTGAAAATTAGACTATCTAAACTTAGCTAAAAGCTAATACTTTAAACAAGTTTTCAAAAGTTTAAACTCCCCAAAGTTAACTTGACATCATTTCTTACAATTTCTTACTTTGTCTGAAGTCTGTATTTTTACTTGACATTAGTTCTTTTGATGAATGACAAAGGGGGAGGGTTAGGTGGTTAAGTTAGCTAAACCAAAGTTGAAAATACAAACTAACTTAAAAACCCACCCTTTAAATGCTTGCTTTTTCTTGCATATGTTTTCACTAACTTAACCAGGTTGTCATTCCATCAAAAAGGGGGAGATTGTTGGTGCGGTTAGCACTAACGATTTAACCCAGGTTTTGATGAATGACAAATCAGGTTAAGTTAGTCTGTTGTTGTCTAACACTTTGATTGAGTGTGCAGGAGAAGTCCAGACAGGTCGACGGGCTGACCGGATGTCTGGCACGAAGCCCAGCTAGGTTGACGGGCTGACCGGATAGCTGGCACGAAGTCCAAGCGGGTCGACGGGCTGACCAGACGCTTAGGCACGAAGTCCAGCTAGGTCGACGGGCTAACCGGATAGCTGGCACGAAGTCCAGACGGGTTAACGGGCTGACCGGACGTCTGACAGGTAAGTAAGGTAAGTCACTGGAGGGGAGTGACTGCGAGGACGCGTTCCCGAGAAGGGAACATTAGGCGTCGATCCGGCTTAGATCCATTTCGGATATCTAAGTCGAGATCGTGACTAGATTCCGGTCTCGGAAAGACGGAATCTAAGTCATACTCCTTTTTGCTAATTCATACTCACTTTGCTGTTGCTAACAATCTATGTCGCAGGGTAAATTTGCCTCCAGACTAACGTTTGTCTTGCAGGATGGATTCTGCGGGAAAACAGGGTCCAGGCGCCCGGAGGTCCGGGCGCCCGGAGGTCCGGGCGCCCGGAAGGGATCCGGGCGCCCGGGAGGCAAATCTCATCCAAACTCGAGCGTCACCACGTGGAGCTTGCTGGTTGGACCTGCTACATCCCACCAGGGCGCCCGGAAGGGATCCAGGGCGCCCCAAGCCTCATATAAAAGGAGGGTCAGAGGGGAGCTTCAGAACAACAACGAAAAGAAAGTCTTCCACTGCTTGCTCTACTGCTCTGCGCTCCTACAACGCTAACAAAGCTCCGAAAATACGCTCCTTTCCTTTTTTATTAAATTCTTGTCGGTATTTGCTTTATTTCCATTAGCATTCTTGTACTTTAATTTGTAATAACTTTCGAACTGTTAATGATTGCCCACCGAAAGCACCCTTGTGTGCGGGCCTTGGAGTAGGAGTCGACACAGGCTCCGAACCAAGTAAAACCAGCTTGTGTTAGCATTGACCTTTTATTTCCGCTGCACTTATACTCGAACGATTTTGTTTATCGATATTCATCCCCCTCTATCGAATCTCACGGTCCAACAGTGAAGTTGGAGAAAAAGTTAGAGTAGGGTAAAGAGTGGATAACGTAGGCTCAGAAGAGGAAGGAGGAATATTCACAAGGTCATCAGCGGAAGAAATGACTCTTCTTTTAGGAGAAGGAGCCAGGGTCAATTTACGCCCCGGGCGTTTTTTGGTAGGAGCAAAGGTAGGGGCGGCCACGGGAGACTTCTCCGAGCTTACAGGAGAAGTAAGCTCTATGATTGAAGAAGGAACAAGGGAGGTTATTTCAGGAGCTGCTTGAGAACTAGAGGCCATAATTGGTGGAATAGGGGCCTCTATTGAAGTGGGTTGATTCAACTCAGTAAGAAATTCCTGCTCCTTAGCATGGATCTTTTCCTCCTCCAGACCTAGTCGCTCGTCGACTAAAGCTTCAAAAATGGCATTCACTGCACAAAATAGAAGAGCATTTTAGTTAGTAAAGAAGTAAAAAAAAATGAATTAGGGCTTACCCAAGGAACCGTGCAGCTCAAGCTTGACGGAGCTCAAACCAAAAAGATATAAAAGATCACCATGTATCCATTTATGGATAAAGAAGTGGTAACCCAACAATTTCTTCGAATAAATGGGGAAAGAAGAGTGTAGGTGAAGCTCTTTAATATCAGGGAGAGAAGGAAGAGAGGATTGCCACGCAGAAGACAAAGGGATGAGCCCAGAAAATTTTATGAAGAAATAATGAAATGTCCATCCCTTGGGCGAGGAAGGCATCTCTTCAAAAAGAACCATCTTAGGACGGGATTGAAAGAGGAAGACGCCAGGCTTTGATTTTTTAGGGTAATAAAATATGAAGAAATTTTGAGGCGTATGAGGAATGTCCAAAAGGTGAAATAACATATATAATTCACACAGGTAACGAAAAGCGTTAGGAGCAAATTGTTGTAAAGGAATATCAATATATCTGCTTATTTCAATCAAGAAAGGGGGAATGAGGAAACGTAGACCGGCTATCAGCTGATCTTTAAAGAAGGCAACACAGTTCTCGGGGGGAAGGTGAGGATGAGAATCTGGAGGAGGAATTATAATACTATATTCCTTAGGAATTTCATATTGTGAACGAATAGTAGCTCGATCACCCTTGCGGAAGATAGAAGAAACTTGAGCATAGCAAGGGGCAATAGATTCTTCAGTCATTACTGAAACGCAAAAACAAAGGGAAAAATACTTACTGAGGATCTAGAGAGAAGAGGATTGCAAAGGAGGATCAAGAGGTAGAAAGGAGCACAAAACACTAAAGAATTGCTAGGCAGCGTGAGAAAAAAGACGAAGGAGGCGAGGATATGAAGGGGTTTAGGGTTTTTTTCGCTAAAAGGAGACTAATAACGATCGCCGTTAGATGAAAACAAATCTCATCAGGGTAGCCGTTGATCTATTAGGATAGAACATATAAGAAAACATTATTTACAAAGCGTACGGGCCATGACGTCATTGAGTAAAAGGAAAGGACACATGTCTATCACCCATAAATGGGCATTTATGATGGACACGACAAATCAAATCATGCCTAAGTCAGCGCAGCATCAATCGTACAACTTCAACATCCTCTTTCCATTGAAGAACAAAATCACCGATGAAGGAGTTGTGAAAAAAGATGTTCGATTTCCTAGGGATAGTAAAGAAAAGAACAGGGAAATGATATAAAGTAATAATAAATCAAAACTATAGCTTGGTTAGTCAGGCCTCCTTTGATTAGATTTGAAGGACAAAAATACGCTTGGCAGGCTTATATTGATATAGCATTCAGTCTTTTAGTATCATTAGTAAAATCAAAACTATGGCTTGGTCAGTCAGGCCTGGACGTAAAAGCATTCAGTCTTTTAGTATATGATCGGTCGAGATTGGAAGGTCAACCGGGCTTATATTGATTAAGAACCAAAGTGTCACTGGTCATTTTACAAGCATAACTCTCGAATTCTTTTAAATAAAACACGGGACTTTATATTATCATTAGTAATTTTACAATCATAAGCTCTAGAACCTCCATAAATAGACACGACAAATAAATAAACTTCTATTAGTCCTATTTCCTAGAACCACTAGATTGTTCTTCCCATCCCAGATGTGGACGTGTAGTAGGATGATAGCTGGGACAAAGATAAGATGTTTGTCCGGTCTTATTACGTTTGTGTGACTCACCTTCTTGAGTTGGTGGTGAGAAAGTCGATTCTTACTTAAACTGATCTAGTTCAGCTTGCAAGAAACTTACCTTACTTCTGTGATGGTCTAGGTCCCATTGTTGGTGTGATATTAGTAAGTCATCTACATGGATTTTTCTAGTCAACGTGGTTATCTCTGAAGCATGTTGGGCTTTGAGAGCCTGTAACTCCTCGGTCTTATGTTGTAAATCCAAATAAGCTTTGTTCCCCAAAGCCATCTTAGATTGAGCTTGAGATTGAATTGCCAGTAGACGGACTTCTAACTCCCTTTGTTGGGAATGGTGAAGATTCAAAGCCTGTAACGCTTCCGCTAAGGATTTTTCCTTCTTCGATAGTAGTTGGTCCCAAGGAGAAGAGTTTGAAGCCATGGCCCTCAATAATATCTCTAGAGAAGGAACAAAACCAGAAGTAATAAAGGTTGATGTTGTTGAAACCAGGAGTCCATCCTTATTTAATTAGTCACGAAACTTGTACTAAAGATGTCACGAGACCACTATCATAGATATGAAAGGTTTAGAAAAAATTAATATTTAGCAAAAAGACAAAAGTATGCTTAGATCTAGTCAGTCGGTTACACCTCCTTCGACTAGACTTGAGGGGGAGGCTAGTGATATGGGTTATAAGGAGCAGATCCCATGCAATAACGTGAAAAGGGGTATAAGGAGAAATATGGAGGCTTGGGTAAAATAGATATACTTGGTAAGCAAATTCCGGTCGAGAATGTAGGATCGGCTAGTTTAAAATCGACTAAGGGCATAACACATGTAGATATGCTCGACAGGCAAATCCCAGCTGAGCATGGAGTACTGGTCGAACCGAAATAGGTGAAGTATTAGCACGCACACATACGACCGACAGGCAATGTAACGACCCGCCTTCTAACTACTAGGCTGTAAGGCGAATCGCTACAGTTGTACTGTACTGACTGTGCGGAAAACTGATCTAATTTAAATTTTTCTACTAATTGATGACTGTTCTTGGTTCTACATGTGCTAAAGGATGCAATCTGAGGAACACAAAGCGTATCCTACATCCCCCATGGACTAGAAGTTGATCTACTGAGTTTCTTGGTCGAAACTGAGCTTCCCAATCGATCCAAACTGAACTCGGATCGATCCGTGGATCGATCCACGGACCGATCCAGTACTCTTGCACGGATGAACACCGGATCGAAGCTGCATCGCTTTCGTATGCTGCTGGATCGGTCTCCCGACCGATCCAGAGTACACGATCGGCGGCGAGACCGATCGGTATGTCTCGATCGGTCGGTGGCCGATCCGTGCACCAAGCTCGAAACTATCGATCGTCGGATCGGTCGGTGACCGATCCGATCTGGATAACATCAGATCTGTCTCGGATCGGTCGGTGATCGATCGGATGACATGCCAGCTCGATCGGTGCGGCCGATCGAGTTATTCGCCGAACTCGATTTGACACTTTGGCGTGCCAAAATACCACATAACAACTATCCAATGCATGATAAACTATTCTAATAACATGTAGTAACAATTCTAAACTTAAGCTAAAGCAAGGTTCATCAACTCATAACCTTTAACTACTAGAAATGCATAAAAAGCAAAGTATAAGAAAATGTCTTAAGGAAGAACTAGTTTCTAATTTGCTAAACTCTCCAAGGTCTTTTATTCCAGTTCCTGCCACACACACCATCCTTTGCATTGTCCTCCAGCTCCCTCTGCTAGTCCATCTTTCCCTTACCTTTATCTGCAGTATAAGGAAAAATAGTATATGTAAGCTTAAAGCTTAGTAAGAAACCGTCTACCTCACAAAAACATGCAACGATACAAATATGATTTTAAATCATGCTGTTTAAAACATATGCTGGATATACTGAATAAACTAGCACGACATGGCATATAAGCATACAATCATAGCATACCTAAACCTGAACATAAAAGCATGTATAACAACTGCACATAAAGTTATCATGCATATTCACAGGGAAAAACTAAACTGGAGCATGATACTGAACTGAAACTGAACTGCGCTAAAACTGATCTTAAACTATAATCACTAGATTAGATTAAGAGTTTGAAAGCTAATATCATAATAAGTGAAAATAGTAATCATGTTGTTTGGGCCCGACAACTGTACTTGCTGTGCGCGCATCCCTAACTAGACCCGGGTTTGCAAGTCCCGAATTTAGTAGGGTTAACTAGGTTATCTAAACCTAGGGACGACTGTGGGAGTCCAACCCAATGGATATCTGATCCAGTACAGTGCCACTGAAAATAAAATACTGAATATAGCTAACTGTTTTAACTTGCTGTTTCTAGGTTATCTGAACCTAGAGATAGGTTATCTGAACCTAGAGGCGACTGTGGGAGCCCACCCATTGGACCGTAGTCCCATAAACTGAACTAAACTAATGCGCTATTTTAAATGCTCCTAATGCATTTAACTGAGCTATTAAACATAACTGAGGTGGTATTTAGCTATACTAACATTTTACCGAACACTTGGTGTGCTCCAACTCTCTCCTCTAATAGGGAGATCACCTCTAGGCACCCGACAACGTCTAGAATCTCCAACTAAAGGAGACCAACGTGTCCGGCCCGTCTAGAGGTACTCAACTAGATCCCTAATTCCTCGAGGAGGGTTTAAACACACCCTATGTGCCGAAAAACCTGCCTATAGCTAAAACTAATGCGTAGAAAATCAAACGGAGCTATTATACTGCAGGTGAGGGGTTTCTTACCTCCTATTCGTAATTTCTTACGATTCAAACCGCTGGTTTTCCGATGGAAACGGTCCTCTCGACGATCCACTTGCGTCTTCGCGTTCCTCTCGCGGAGAAGAACCTTTTTCGTGTTGGAGTCGTCGCCGGAAGAAGTTCCCTTGGCCCTTGGGGCTTGGTGTGCCGTGAGAAGGAGGAGAGGGAGAGGCGGCGGTGAGGTTTTGAGAGGAGAAAAGTGGCGTGAGGTGAGGAGGTGCCGAACCAAACCCTTAAAATAAACCAAACCCTCTTTAAGTTTTTAATCTATATTAAGTGGTTTAATGAACTCAACTCTAATATAAATATATTTGGTTCTCCTTTCTTTCAGCACGGCCCTGCTGGGTTCAACCGGTTACTAACCTTATCCCGTATACCATAGGTCTCGGGTTCGATTCCCGCCTAAGTTATTTTGCGGTTTTAATTATTTTTGCTACTTCCGATACTCGGAAAATTCCGGAAAAATATCTAAAAATTCCAGAAAAATCATAGAATAATTCTAAAATAGTTTTGAGAATTTTCAATATCCCCATACCTTATAAAAGTTAGTCCTCGAACTTAGAACAGTCTGGATATTTCTATCTCTGCCTCTTCTGCTGTGTCCATGCCCTCAGATTGACAATGGTACTTCCTTGTTCATTGACTTAGGGCATCAGCCGCGGCAGAAGACGACTATCATGAGGTCTTCGGATCTGTTCGCTCGATCACACGTGTTCCGCACGAATCTTGATGGAGACATGTCGTTGTGGACCGCCGACATTTCCTGGGTAGCTCTAGCTCATATGCTACTTTGCCCACTCTTCTACTAATAAGGTATGGTCCCACATATGGGACTAAGCTTGCCCTTCTTCCCAAAACGCATCACTCCCTTCATGGGAGCTACTCGAAGGAACACTGTATCCCCATCTGAGAACTCTAAGGGTCTGTGTCGTGTATGAGTTATCTCTATCCTCTGGCGGATCTGTTGTAGCTGCTGTGGTATCTGCGACTAGATCTGTCTGAAGCTCTAGTTCCTTCTGTTCACCACTCTCATACCAGCAGATTGGAGATCTACACCTCCGCCCATAGAGAGCCTCGTAAGGTGCCATGCCGATAGTGGCCTGATAGCTGTTGTTGTATGCAAATTCTGCTAGACTCAGATATTTGCACCAACTCCTTTGAAATCTAGGGCACATGCTCGGAGCATATCTTCGAGTACCTGATTTACTCGCTCTGTCTGACCATCTGTCTGAGGATGGAATGCTGTGCTGAACTTTAACTTTGTGCCCAATGCTGACTGTACACACTCCCAGAAGTGTGATGTAAATCTGCTATCTCTGTCTGAAATGATGGTTCATGGGACTCCATGTAGTCTGACGATCTCCTGGAGATACAACTGAGCTAGTTTCTCCTTGGAGTAGGATATCTTGATAGCTAAAAAGTGGGATGATTTAGTCAACCGGTCGACTATTACCCAGATGACATCAAAATCATTCGTGGTTCTGAGTAGTCCCACTATGAAATCCATGGAGATATCCTCCCACTTCCATTCTGGAATCTGTATAGGCTGCAGAACTTCTCCTGGTCGCTGATGTTCTGCCTTGACCCTCTGATAGGTGAGACAGATGCTAACATATCTGGCGATGTCTCGCTTCATCCCGGACCACCAAAAACGGTTCTTCAGGTCTTGATACATTTTGGTGGAACCTGGATGCATCGCATAGGGAGTCCTGTGAGCCTCATCTAAAATCTGTCTCCGTAGCTCCTCTTGATCTGGAACACAGAGTCTGTCACCAAAATACAACACCCCGCTATCGGACACTCTGAATTCTCTACTCTCTGTTTCTGCTAGCCCTTGCTTGATTTTCTGAATTTCAGGGTCCTGTTCCTGAGCTGACTGAATATCACCAAGCAAGGTAGACTCTAAGGTCATAGTAGAGAGCTGTCCCACGATGAACTCGAGACCGAAATCTACGATCTCCTTCTGTAGGGGCGGTGACATGGTTGTAAGAGATAATAAGGTAGCACTGGATTTTCTGCTAAGTGCATCTGCTACCTTATTGGCTTTCCCTGGATGGTAGAGGATGTCCACATCATAGTCCTTGACCAGCTCAAGCCACTGTCTTTGTCGCATGTTCGGATCCTTCGAGTGAAGAAATACTTGAGACTACGATGATCTATACACTCTGCTGAGCTCCATATAGGTAATGTCTCCAATTTTGAGGCGAACACAATTGCTCAAGGTCATGAGTAGGGTAATTCTTCTCATAATCCTTGAGTTGTCTGGAGGCATAGGCGATCACCTTGCCATTTGCATCAGTCGACTCCTAGTCCCAACTTAGAGGCATCACTATAGATGTCAAAGTTGTTTGGTGTTGTCTGGTAGAGCCAAAATGGGAGCCTGGTCAATCTCCTTTTAGCTCGCTGACCGAGTCCTCAACCTGAAATTTCCTGTTCTTCTGGTATCAGTGGGGAGGCTATCTGGAGAAGTCCTCTACAAACTTCCTGTAATATCCTGCTAAAGCTCCTGATCTCGCTGGCGTTCTTAGGTCTCTTCCAGTTACTTACTGCTTCTATCTTACTGGGATCTACCATAATACCATCCTTTGAGATGATGTGACCCAAGAAGGACACCTGATCTAGCCAAAATTCACATTTCGTGAACTTGGCGTATAGCTGGTTCTGCTGAAGGGTCTGCAATACTAGTTTCAGGTGCTCTGAGTGTTCTTCCTGAGTTCCTGAGTAGATAAGAATGTCATCGATAAATACAATAACAAACTTATCTAAATACTCCCTGAATACTCTGTTCATGAGATCCATGAATGTAGCTGGAGCATTTGTCACGCCAAAAGGCATGACTACGAACTCGTAATGTCCGTATCTGGTCCTGAATGCTGTCTTCGGTATATCACCCTCCTTGACCCTGACTTGGTGATATCCTGATCTGAGGTCAATCTTAGAGAATACTGCTGCTCCCTTTAACTGGTCGAACAGGTTATCTATTCTGGGAAGAGGATACCTGTTCTTGATCGTGACCTGATTCAGTGCTCTGTAGTCTATGCATAACCGCATGCTTCCATCCTTCTTCTTCACGAACAGTACGGGCGCTCCCCATGGTGAGTGACTAGGGCGTATGAAACCCTTGTCAAGCAGCTCCTGTAGTTGCTCATGAAGTTCCTTCAGTTCTGCTGGAGCCATGCGGTAGGGCGCCTTGGAAATAGGATTGGTGCCGGGAAAAAGCTCTATCTCAAATTCAATCTCCCTGACTGGTGCTAGGCCTGGTAACTCTTCAGGGAAGACTGCTAGGTAGTCACATACAACTCGGACCTCTGCTAGCTGTTGGTCCTTGTCCTGGCTGGTATTGACTACATGTGCTAGGTACCCCGTACATCCCGAATCCATCAACTTCTGTGCCTTCATTGCTGAGAGAAATTTTCTGGCTTTTCTCTTTGGTTCTCCGAGATATTCAAACTGTATTTCTGCTTCGGGTTGGAATACGACTTTCTGTTTACGGCACTGTATGGAAGCACCGTATCTGATCAGAAAGTTCATTCCAAAGATAACGTCATAGTCGGTCATCTCTAGCACTATCAGATCACAAAAGAGCTCTCTGTCTGCCATAACGACCGGCACTGCTCTGAGCCAGTGCGTGGATGCCATGATCTCCCCTGAAGGTAGTGCCGTCAGAAACTGACCACTGAGTACCTCTGGGGTATTTCTAATTTTTCGGAGAACATCCTGGCTATATATGAATGGGTTGCCCCAGTATCAAATAGAACAGTAGCACTATACTGTAAAATGCTAATCTGACCTGTGACAACTGTCGAGGCATTGGCTATGTCCTCTCTGGTGAGTGAGTAGATCCTCGCATTCGCCATAGCTGGAGGGGCTTCTAATCTGCCCTGGCTGATAAGTGGACCTTCTAGAGCGGCCTGCATCTGATATAACTGAGCTGGCTGGCCTGCATACTGAATCTGCTGTGGCTGAGGAAGACCGGTCTTGTTCGGGCACTGCTTGGCCATGTGCCCTTCTTGTCCACATTCAAAGCATCCTCGTGTGCCCTTGCGACAAACCCCTGGGTGGAATTTCCCACAAGTAGCACACTTTGGATAACTGGGTCGCTTGCTAGATGGTCCTCCTTTTGGGTCACTCCCTGATTTGCGCTTGCTGTTGGAGTTCCCTTTCCAGTTAGAGCTGTGGCCTTGCTGTTTTTGAGTGTGAGAGTTTCCTTGGCCTTTGGACTCTGAGGAGACTTGCTTCTGCTGCTTTATGTTGTTCTGGTAATGCTCTGTGGTCAAGGCACTGCTCACTAACTCCTCTGTGGTTTGTGGCCTATGTATGCCACCAGCCACGTATCTCCGGCCTCGGCATCTTGAGCATCAACCGGATTCGTTCCTTCTCTCTGCTGACTAGCGGGCATAGGCGAGCCAAACTGTTGAATTTCTTCACGGCTTCCTCAAGTGATAGTTGCCCAGACGAAACTCGGTGAACTCGTCGTAGTGGCGGTTTGTAACCCGCATATGAAAGAATTCCTCGAAGAATTCCTTCTCGAAGTCAGCCCATGTCATCCGGTTCCTGGGCGCTCTGATTCTTTCCCACCACATGCGTCGTCTCCTGTCAGGCGGAAGGAGGCACACTTCACCTTCTCGTGTTACGGCCAGTCCAGAAGCTCGCTCTCCAGTGTTTTGAACCAGGCTTGTGCATCCCATGGTTCACTAGTGCCCGAGAAGCTCTCTGGCTTGTCACTGCCACTGGATCATATAGGCTTCCTTTCTTGGCTCATTCTTTGAAATTTCTTGTCTTGAGGTCTTTGAGGTGGTGGGACCTCTAAGACTCCGAGTCGTCGGTTCCGGTTCTGGGGGTATTCTGGTTAGCCTTTAAGGTGACTATTTCTTGTTGCTATTGTAACTGAGACACTAATGCTATAAGGTCGGGAGGAGGCACTGCCTCTTGCTGGGGCTCAGTGGCTAGTGCCCTTCTAGCTGGGCGTCCTCGTGCCATTTCTAACAACATAGAGAATATAACATAACTAAGGTAATTGCAGTTATATAACTACTGATATCATGTTAAAAGACTAGCACAGACTAACAGGCAATAGACATATAAACATGAACTGTAACTAGAAAGCAAGAAACAATAAAGAGAGTAGAGGTATCCTTACTTGGAAGCTGCAGGTACAATGCTGATGTGTGTGTAGGAAGTATGGAATACTGCTCTGATACCACTCTGTAACGACCCGCCTTCTAACTACTAGGCTGTAAGGCGAATCGCTACAGTTGTACTGTACTGACTGTGCGGAAAACTGATATAATTTAAATTTTTCTACTAATTGATGACTGTTCTTGGTTCTACATGTGCTAAAGGATGCAATCTGAGGAATACAAAGCGTATCCTACATCCCCCATGGACTAGAAGTTGATCTACTGAGTTTCTTGGTGAAATCAGGCTTCCCAATCGATCCACTGGATCGATTGCTTTCCGATGGATCGATCCACGGACCGATCCAGCCGCTCTTGCACGGATGAACACCGGATCGGTCGGTGGCCGATCGAGCTTCAGATCTTGTTGGATCGGTCTCCGACCGATCCAGACACATCGATCGGCGGACCGATCCAGTATGTCTGGATCGGTCGGCCGATCAATACTGCTCTGGAAACTATCATCGTCTTTGGATCGGTCGGTGGCCGATCCGATGACATAGGCTCGATCGGTCGGAGACCGATCGAGTTATTCGCTGGGAACTCGATTTGACACTTTGACGTGCCAAAATACCACATAACAACTATCCAATGCATGATAAACTATTCTAATAACATGTAGTAACAATTCTAAACTTAAGCTAAAGCAAGGTTCATCAACTCATAACCTTTAACTACTAGAAATGCATAAAAAGCAAAGTATAAGGAAATGTCTTAAGGAAGAACTAGTTTCTAATTTGCTAAACTCTCCAAGGTCTTTTATTCCAGTTCCTGCCACACACACCATCCTTTGCATTGTCCTCCAGCTCCCTCTGCTAGTCCATCTTTCCCTTACCTTTATCTGCAGTATAAGGAAAAATAGTATCTGTAAGCTTAAAGTTTAGTAAGAAACCATCTACCTCACAAAAACATGCAACGATGCAAATATGATTTTAAATCATGCTATTTAAAACATATGCTGGATATACTGAATAAACTAGCATGGCATGGCATATAAGCATACAATCATGGCATACCTAAACCTGAACATAAAAGCATGTATAACAACTGCACATAAAGTTATCATGCATATTCATAGGGAAAAACATGATACTGACTGAAACTGAACTAAGCTAAAAATGATCTTAAACTATAATCACTGGATTAGATTAAGAGTTTGAAAGCTAATATCATAATAAGTGAAAATAGTAATCATCTTTGTTTGGGCACTTGCTGTGCGCGCATCCCTAACTAGACCCGGGTTTGCAAGTCCCGAATTTAGTAGGGTTAACTAGGTTATCTAAACCTAGGGAACCTAGGGACGACTGTGGGAGTCCAACCCAATGGATATCTGATCCAGTACAGTGCCACTGAAAATAAAATACTGAATATAGCTAACTGTTTTAACTTGCTGTTTCTAGGTTATCTGAACCTAGAGCTAGGTTATCTGAACCTAGAGGTGACTGTGGGAGCCCACCCATTGGACCGTAGTCCCATAAACTGAACTAAACTAATGCGCTGTTTTAAATGCTCCTAATGCATTTAACTGAGCTATTAAACATAACTGAGGTGGTATTTAGCTATACTAACATTTTACCGAACACTTGGTGTGCTCCAACTCTCTCCTCTAATAGGGAGATCACCTCTAGGCACCCGACAACGTCTAGAATCTCCAACTAAAGGAGACCAACGTGTCCGGCCCATCTAGAGGTGCTCAACTAGATCCCTAATTCCTCGAGGAGGGTTTAAACACACCCTATGTGCCGAAAAACCTGCCTATAGCTAAAACTAATGCGTAGAAAACCAAACGGAGCTATTATACTGCAGGTGAGGGGTTTCTTACCTCCTATTCGTAATTTCTTACGATTCAAACTGCTGGTTTTCCGATGGAAACGGTCCTCTCGACGATCCACTTTCGTCTTCGCGTTCCTCTCGCGGAGAAGAACCTTTTTCGTGTTGGAGTCGTCGCCGGAAGAAGTTCCCTTGGCCCTTGGGGCTTGGTGTGCCGTGAGAAGGAGGAGAGGGAGAGGCGGCGGTGAGGTTTTGAGAGGAGAAAAGTGGCGTGAGGTGAGGAGGTGCCGAACCAAACCCTTAAAATAAACCAAACCCTCTTTAAGTTTTTAATCTATATTAAGTGGTTTAATGAACCCAACTCTAATATAAATATATTTGGTTCTCCTTTCTTTCAGCACGGCCCTGCTGGGTTCAACCGGTTACTAACCTTATCCCGTATACCATAGGTCTCGAGTTTGATTCCCGCCTAAGCTATTTTGCTGTTTTAATTATTTTTGCTACTTCCGATACTCGGAAAATTCCGGAAAAATATCTAAAAATTCCAGAAAAATCATAGAATAATTCTAAAATAGTTTTGAGAATTTTTGGGCGTTACAGGCAAGCTTCAGTCAAGCATGCAATCTCGACCGAGAATATAAGCTCGGTCGAGAATATAAGCTCGACTGAACTAAAACAAACAAAGGACTTGCACGTTTAGATGCGCTTGGTAGTCGAGGTCCGACCGAGCATAAAATATCGGTCAAACTAAAGCAACAAAGTGCCAATGAACCTAGGAGCGCTCGGCAGGTAAAGCTTGGCTGAGCTTAAAAGGTATTTAGGCTTAAGTAATCTCTAGCATATGATCGGCTGAATGAAGGTCGACTGAACATAACAAGGCTCAAACATGCTCAACAGGCAAAGCCCGGTCGAGCATAAACACAATATAACACACTCAGTAGTAGAAGCCCGATCGAGCATAAGAATAATACGCTCAATAATAGAAATCTAGGTGGGCATATAGAGACACACTTTTCTAAGGTTATTAGTATAAGATCGACATGGCAAAATTTGACCGGGCATAAACAACCTTGTTACATCCTTACATAGACTTGACCAAATTTAACTTAACAGAAAATATTCTCAATGTACAAATACATCTGTTATATTAATGATATATGAACAATATGTGATCATATGATAGCCTGTTTCATTTGGTGAGAAATATTTTTTACAGACTTCTACAGGTGAACTAAATGACAAAGAAGGTACATCTGGGGTACAAAAAAGATTCCTTGAACTATTATTGCAGATGACTGTTGGGACCGATTATGTAGCTAGAGGGGGGGGGTGAATAGCTCAGCGCGATCTCGTGCTCGTCGTTGCTTGTTTCTTGCGATGATGTGCAGCGGAAAATACAAGAACACAAATACAACAACGCTAACTCAAGGATTTACTTAGTATCCACCTCACAAGAGGTGACTAGTCCAAGGATCCACACTCACACACCCTCCACTAATAAAACACTCCTTTATGGTAACTACCAAAGGCGGAAAAGCCCTACAAGTTCACACTACAAGAAGAAAAGGAAAGGGAATAAAATACAAGCTAAAAGCTTACAAGTTAGCACAAGAAAACCCTAACCCTAGATTTCTTCTTCTTGCTGTAGATCCGCCTCTTGACTTGGAAATGCCTCCAAGAATCCTCAAGATCTGGCGGTGAGAACTTTATGGAGTTGCTATGAAGATCGCAGAAGAGAAGAATCGAGGCCGTAGAAGTTCTTTTGAGAACAGCTCACCAGCAGCTAAATATGACGTCAACGGTCGGATCCCGATCGATTGGATTGCTCCCAATCGATCGGGGAGGCTTTGGATCGATCGGTTGATCTATCCAGAGCGCCTCTGTGCTCTCGGGAATTGCCTGGATCGATCGGCTGATTGATCCAGGGCTTATCGTGCGAAATCGCCCCTCCCAATCGATCACCCGATCGATTGGGGGCTCTGGATCGATCGGCCGATCGATCCAGAGCTCTTCTGTTCGCGTGACACTTCTCCCCAATAGATCCACTGATCGGTTGGGAGAGAGCTTGTCTTGGGGACTCACCCAATCGATCGACCGATCGATTGGGCATGTGCCAATCGATTGGCTAATCAATCCAGTTTCTTTTTTTTTGTCCAAAAACAAGTCCAAAGTCCCTTAAACCAACATATGGTTAACCATGACCTGTTGGTTCATCATGCCTAGCATCCGGTCACCCTTGACCTGCTAGGACTCCCTTACCAAGTGTCCGGTCAATCCTTTTGACCCACTTGAACTTATCTTCACCAGGTGTCTGATCAACCTTGATCCACTTGGATTTCCCATGCCAAGCATTCTGTCAATCCCTTTGACCTACTTGGGCTTCCCAACACCAGATGTCTGATCAAACTTGATCCATCTGGATTTCCTGTGCCTGGCTTCACTCACCAGGACTTTCCTTCCGCCTAGCTTCACTCACTAGGACTTCTCATTTGCCTAGCTTCACTCACCAGGACTTTCCATACTGCCTACCTTCACTCACCAGGACTTTCCATGCTGCCTAGCTTCACTCACTAGGTCTTTCACCTGGCTTCACTCACCAGGATTTTCCATATTGCCTAGCTTCACTCACTAGGTCTTTCACCTAGCTTCACTCACCAGGATTTTCCAACTGCTTGGCTTCACTCACCGGGACTTTCACCTAGCTTCACTCACTAAGATTTTTCCTTCTGTCTGACTTCACTCACCAGGACTTTCAGTCTGCCTAACCTCCTAGTTAGGACTTTCACCTGTCTTCACTCACCAGGATTTTCCATATTGCCTAGCTTCACTCACTAGGTCTTTCACCTGGCTTCACTCACCAGGATTTTCCAGCTGCCCGGCTTCACTCACCGGGACTTTCACCTAGCTTCACTCACTAGGGTTTTTCCTTCTGCCTGGCTTCACTCACCAGGACTTTCAGTCTGCCTAACCTCCCAGTTAGGACTTTCACCTGGCTTCACTCACCAGGATTTTCTAGTATCCAGTCAACCTTGACCTACCTGACTCTCTTTCACAATCTCACCACATGAACAATTGCACCTTCAATCTCCATGTCTTGTCTCCATGTATTGTCAAACATCGAAACCCAAACATTAAGACTCGAGCTTGAACCAATTCAAGCTCAGTCAACCAGGTCAACCTTGACATAGGGAATATTGCACCAACAATCTCCCCCTTTTTGATGTTTGACAATACCACTTAACAATACCACTTGTAAGTTAGGCTAATCCCATAACCTGAACTTACTTCATGCCAATATAAGAATGAAGGCCTAACTTAATCCTACATTCTCCCCCTATTGGCACACATAAAAAAGAGACTCTCCCGCTGAAGAGTTACTCATCCGTTGTTCACAACTTCACTCGTTGTTCACAACACGATTCAAATAAAGGTCCCAAACCCTTTATTTTCATCAAATGCTCATCCTTGAGCATTTACCACTAAACAATGAAGATATCTACTCTCCATTGTATTTCAATGCCCAACCTTGAGCATTTTCACTAAAGAAGGTAAAACCAACTTCCAAGGTGTATGAAAATAATTTTTTCATGTCCTTAAAGAGTAACTCCCCCTAAAGACATGTACGTAACTTCTGTCATTGCACCAACAATGACTTGGAATCCCTAAACCTTTAGGAAACCCAAAATAGAAGTTTTGAGGTTCATACATTCAATATTGAAACCAAACCTCAACCTAAACTTCTACTTAGTCTTCCTTAACTAATCCGTCCTTGTTTTCATCATGAAAACTCTCTCTAATTGTATACAAATGTGTTTTGAGGGGTTAGGAATGGTTACCTAGACTAAAAGTGATCCAAAATGCTGAAATCAGACTTTACCAACCAAAATCAGCATTCCCAATCGATTGGAGTTGGGTCCCAATCGATTGAACCTTGCTGAATCGATCCATTAATCGATTCAGACTACGTGGATCGATCAGCTGATCAATCCAGCGAGTTTCTGCTCGTGAGAAAACTCCTCTCAATCGATCGCCCGATTGATTGAGGTGCTTCAATCGATCGGGTGATCGATTGAAGCACTGAAAAACTGAAATTCAATTTCAGTGAATTTCAGAAACCCCTAGAAAATTCTATAAAATTCGAAAAATTTTGAAAATTCATGTAGACATTCCTTAAGGCATATATTATCATGGAAAAATAGTTTTCTAAGAAAATACTTCATATTTTCTAAGATTGACACAAACTAGAAAACTTGTAAAAACTTTAGTGTTTTCTCTTAGTTTGTGTTTAACTTTTCAATGATGAGTACTATCAAAAGATAGTCTTCACCAAGGTTTTCCAAAGCATATTTGAAATCATTTTCAAAACCAATTTCCAACCATGTTCTTTAGGCTCAATGCACATGACTTGTACATTAGTTTTCCCAATGATTGAAAAACACATAACCATGTGTTTTGATGAACTTAAAACTCACAAGAATGCACTAAATCAATATCTTGAGTTTTGTTCATCATCCTAACATCTCACTTGTATTTAATGTGTATGAAACCACATACAAGTCACCTTATAGTTCTTAGTGAGATGTAAACTTTGGTTTTGCCCTAATCTAGGGATTATGCATATCTACCTAGGCATTTTGAGGTTATGAACATCCACCAAGGATGTTATTTGTTTATAAATGCCATTTGTCCTTAAATTTGTAAGGAATTAAAATAATGCATGATATGTTATGGCATACATCAAAAAGAAATAATTTTCAAAAGAAAATATCCTATAACTACATGATATATGTATGACATGACATGGTATTTTTGTGGTTTTCATAATAAAATATGAATGTAAAAATAAATATGATGTCATGGAATATGATGGGAAAACAATCATGGCAAGTTTTAGCATAAATAAAATACCTAGATTACCTATCTAAGTACCCTTAATCCTTAGCTAAATTAAAATTTAACCCTAAAATGCCCACTATTTCCCAAGAAAATGCCAAAACTCAATTTTGACATTTCTTTTGATTTTCCTAATTTTGTGCCAATTTAAATTAAGCATATTCCTCAAATTTTGATACAAATTACTCTTTTAAAGTGTAACAAATTAAAATAAGGCTTAGACTTGTCTTTAACTTCCCAATAAAATACCAACATCCCAACTTGACATTTCTTTAGACTTGATTTCTTGTGCCAATTAAAATTATATCCAAAAACTCAAATTTCTGGCACATCTTACTTTTTCCAAGAGTAAGCCACTAATCCTTATCATTTTTAAAGGTTAATAATAATCATGAAAATGCTCTTAGAGTGCCAACTTTATCATGATTGGGTTAACTACCCTTTCAATTAGAGTTGACACTCTTTAACCCATCTAAGGGGTAGAGAAAATGCTCCTAGGAACCCAAAACCTATTGGTGCTCCTTGGATGCTCTAGGTATTCACTAGAGATAACTTCCCTAGATACCTTCCTAGTGACCTTGTTAGGCTTCTTAGAAGCCTTGGTCACACTTTCTAGGTCAACCCTAGGGATTTCTTCCCTTGTGACCTTTTTAGAGACTTTGTTAGACTTCTTAGAAGTCTTAGTCACCTTAGTTGCAAAAATACTCTTAGGAATAGCCTTCCTAGTATTTTTGACTTGACCATTTGACCTAGGGTTGGTTCCATAACTATATGAAACCCTATGGTAAGAAATTACATCCTTCTTAGCCTTAGGTTTGTATCCCAAACCTCTATGGTCATTGGATGACTTTTGTACTCCTAGACCTAGGTTATGCTCATTTCGCCCTTTTAGAATATTTTCCATCCTTTTTAGGGCCTTTTCTAATTTATCAAGTCTTGAACTCAAGACTTGATTTTTCCACCATTAAGTCCTTAGTTTTAGGGTTTTCAATGAATTCATGAGCATTTTTATTTCTAGACCTATAACTAAAATTCTTAATTCCCTTGTCTAGATTTTTATCTACCTTCCTAAACCTAGGTGTGGTAGTTCTAGCATGTAGAGCCACATGTTTTTCTTTAAAGCTCTCATGCTTCCTATTCTTATGGTAAATAGCATTAAAATGATAAAAATTAGAACTAGCATATTTTTTACCATTATTCAAGGGAGTAGGCTCAATAAATGATACCTTTCTTTTTACCTTGGAGGCTCCCCCTTGAGTTGTGCTTCCTCCATGAGCCTTGACCGCTTTCTTCCCCTTGGGACATTGGCTCCTATAATGTCCCTTTTGATTGCAAGAGAAGCACACAATGTGCTCCTTGCTCTTCTTTGTTCCGGGGACGGTCTCCTTAGGCTTCACCTTGCCCTTTAGTGCCACTTGGCCCTTCTTGTTGGCCAATTTGGGGCACTTGCTCTTGGGATCAAGAGCACTCTTCATGGTATGACAAAGAGATGCTTCCCTTAAGATGGGATCAAGAGCTCTCTTCATGATATGACAAGAAATTATGACATGTATGATAAGCTATGATATGCATGATGACATGATATGTATGACATGATATTTTATTTTATATGGCTTGTACCAAGGGTGGGCTCCATAAGCGCCCCGAGGTCGATGGTCTATGAAACGGGCCTCGTAAAAAGGGATGGGCTCCTTAGTACGCCCCTAGGTCGACGGACTATGAACGGACCTAGATCCCTAGTAGGTTCGGGGCTAGCTACCCTGTCCTAGGGATTGCGCGCATTTATGTATGTATGTGGTACAAGCCGGGCCCTCATGATGATATTATGTTCAAGTATGTATATGATATGTTTTTTTTTTAAAAAAAAGAGAGACATGATGCATTACATGTGCATTCCATGATACATGTTTTAAAAAAAAATAAAAAAAATATATACATCTTGCATCTACATGCACATATTTTATGAATTATTGTTTATGCACGATTATGAACAGGTATGAGTTATGAAACATGCTTACATAATATGATATGTTTCATGATATGTGCTTACATGATATGATATGTTCATGATATGCACTCACATGCCATGCTATGCTATGTTATGCTCCTTACATGAGATGATATGGTTACATTATGTTCCCTCATCCCCTGTTATGATATGTTATGTTTCTTATATGTTCTATGTTATGATTCTCCATGCTATGTTATGATATGCTTTATTTCACATACTATGTGGTGTTATGTTATTTACGTTTTATGAGTAGGAAAGGAGCTCATTAAGCCTTTAGGATTATAGTTTTATGTTCCTTGTACTGCAAATAAAGGCAAGGAATGGATGAATTAAGGGGAGCAGCAGGAAGGGCAATGATGATGTGTGTGGAAGTTGTTGGTGCAACTTTAGGTCAAGGTTGACCTGGTTAACCTGACTCGAGTTGACCTGACTCAAGTTGTATTTTGATGTTTGACGAGAATAGAAAAGTTCTATTCAGATGTTTGACGAGAGTAGAAAAGTTGTATTCTGATGTTTGACAGAATACAAACTTGGGAGATTGTGGGTGCAATCTTTGGTCAAGGTTGACCTGGTTGACCCGAGGTGAGTCGACCTGATTCGGGAAATCCTGGTGAGTGAAGCCAGGTGAAAGTCCTGGTGAGTGAAGCCAGGCAAGGGAAAGTCCTGGTGAGTGAAGCCAGGCAGTTGGAAAGTCCTGGTGAGTGAAGCCAGGCAAGGGAAATCCAGATAGGTCAAGATTGACCAGACATCTGGTGAAAAGTCCAAGCAGGGAGCTTGGCACGAGAAAAGTCCAAGTATGGAGACTTGGCATGGAAAAGTCCAAGCAGGGAGACTTGGCACGGAAAAGTCCAAGTATGGAAACTTGGCATGGGAAGTCAGAGAGGGCTTGGGAGCTCGTTCTCCGAACTGTGGTCGGAGAGGGCTCGGTAGCTCGTTCTCCGGACTAGGTCAGAGAGGGCTCGGTAGCTCGTTCTCTGGACCGGATGAAGTCGGAGAGGGCTCGGTAGCTCGTTCTCCAGACTAGGTCAGAGAGGGCTCGGTAGCTCGTTCTCTGGACCGGACATGGGAAGTCGGAGAGGGCTCGGTAGCTCGTTCTCCGGACTAGGTCTGAGAGGGCTCGGTAGCTCGTTCTCAGGACCAGGTAGGGTTTAGGGCTGGGAGCTCTAAACCTGGATCGGTCTGGTGACCGATCCAGTGATACGCTGGTTGACTGATCGGTCTGGTGACCGATCAGTAACCAAACAGTGTGTTTCTGTGAATTACCTGATCGGTCTGGTGACCGATCAGTAATCATACAGAAGCGAAGAAGATCGGGAGAAGAAAGAGGGGGATCGGTCTGTGGACCGATCCACCTGAGTCCTGATCGGTCCACAGACCGATCAGAGAGTTCGGCAACTCTCTGTGAAGCGTGTTGATCGGTTTGGGGACCGATCAGCATAGGTCCTGATCGGTCCCAAGACCGATCAGAGAAGGTCTAGACCGATCAGGGTGGAGCCTGATCGGTCCAGTTCTAGCCATTGAGTCACAACGGCTAGCTTTCTTCTGTATCCTCTGCCCTCTTCGCAGGTTCGCAGGTTCAGGATATAAAGGGGTTGAGTGTCTCTACAGTGTAGAAGCCTCTCTTTTCTTTCTGATCTTACTGCAATCAGAGCTTTGTTGAGCTCTCATTTTCCTGAAGCTTCGTGGAAGCTTCCTTCGGCTGGTTCCTGCTGTTGTAGGTGTTTCGTGAAGTTGCTGCTTCATCCAGTCGACGAGAAGGCAAGCTGTGTTTTTACATTCTTACTGCCTTTGTATTGTGATGTATCTTTGTACTCCTATCTTGCTGTTGCAAGAAGTTTGTGGCGAGGTTTCTCCACCCAGAAGGAGTTTCTATTAGCCGGTTTTTCGGGGTCTCATCCACCGACGGATTGATAGGCTTCGTCCACCTTACGGACACGCCGAGGAGTAGGACTATCATCTCCGAACCTCGTTATATCATCGTGTTTGAGGTTTGATCTTCTCCACTTTCGTTTCTACATTGTATTTCCGCTGCGCTAACCTAAATTGTAGGAAGAAACATGAATTTGGGGTCGGCTATTCACACCCCCCCTCTCTAGCCGCCATCCCAAGATCCTAACAAGTGGTATCAGAGCGAGGTTGCTCTTCGTCGGATTAACACCCGGGGGAGCACAAGCTAGAGAATGGATCTACTTGGAGAAGACATCACGATTCCACCCTTCTACGATCGCGACGACTTCGCGTATTGGAAGGTAAGAATGAAGTATTTTCTTATGACTAACCTAGTGAATTGGAATTGTGTACGAGTAGGTTTTACTTCTCCGGTGGATAAAAAGGGAGAACCTCTTGAGAAGAAGAAGTGGACGAAGGAACAAATCCACCAATCCACAATCAACGACGAGGTAACGAAAATCCTTGAATTTTCATTACCTAATGATATCTTGTGTAAGATAGGTGGATACAACGATGCCAAGGAGTTGTGGAACAACTTGGCTAAGTTCCATGAGGAGAGCTCCAATTCAAGTCATGAAGAGGAGTCAAGTGAGCCAAGTAGCTCACATCATGGAGATATGGAATTAGAAGTTGAGGGCAACTCAACATCTAAGGAAGAAAAGGAGGAGAGTTCTTCATCAAGATTGGTGCAAGAAGAAGCCTCTACCTCCGGAAGGGATGAAGAAGAGAGCGTATATCCATCCTCAACCCTAGGTAACTCAAGCAACTTAATTTCAAATAAATTACATATAATGTGCTTTGAGTGTAGGGAATATGGGCATTACAAGAGTAAATGTCCAAATAGGATTAGGAAGACTTCACCGGCGCCAAAGGTCAAGGAAGCCGGAGTCCCGATACGCAAGGGCAAGGAGCACGTGGTGTGCTTCCAATGCAAGCAAAGGGGACATTATAAGAGCCAATGTCCGAGGGGGAGGCAACCTCACAAGGACAAGAGACCAAGCACATCTATGGGGGGAGCTAAGGCAAACCCTAAGGTATCTTTTAAGGAACATTATTGCAATTCTCATAAGAAACATGCTAGTAGCTTTATTGCAATTGCCAATGATGATAAGCATGATAACCATAGAAGCCGATACATGTGCTTAGATGCCAAACATGTTAGTCTAGATAAGGACAATACTAGAAGTACCAACCCTAGAATTAATTCATCTAAGGTTAAGGAAAACCTAGATAGGAATCCCAAAACAACTAGACATATGCCTAGGAATACCTCAAAGAAAAATGACAAATTAAAACTTGAGGTATTAGAGAAGGAAAATCAAGTCTTGAGGTCAAGACTTGACACCTTAGAAAAGACTCTTAAGAATTTGGAAAAGTCAACTCTAGGGTCTAAGATGTTGGGGATCGGACGCCGACTTGAAGGGGGGTTGGATAGACGGCGCCCCCAAATACTCGCTTTCTACACTATTGTTAGTATACGCAGCGGAAATCTAATACTAACTACAAATATGAATACAAAGAAAGCTTAAGACAAGAATAAGAAATGCAAACCAAGCTAACACGTTGTTTAACGTGGTTCGGAGATTAGGGCTCCTACTCCACGGCTGTCCGTAAGGTGGACGATCCCGATCCTTCGGTGGATTACTCCCCGGAAAACTTCCGGCTAGCTCAAACCTCCTTGTGGGTGGAGAAACCTCACCACAACCCTCACAAGAGCTCCTTTGACGCTAGGGCACTGGTAGACTACTAATAGAGATTAACCACCTCTATTTCGTCAACTCAAACCAAGCTCCCAAGCTTTGGTTTTATAGGCCACGGGTTGGAAAACCCCGCCTACCAGTCGACTGCTAAAACATGCAGTCGACTGCCCTCTGTGGAAATTCGACCGTTACATCCCAACGGCTCGATTCCACACATTCTGTTCGCTGCCAGTCGACTGCTAAAACATGCAGTCGACTGCTACAGTACTACTACAGTACTGCTACAGTAAAACCCTAAAAACTAGGATTTTACTCCGAGTACAATCTCTCGTGCACTCGTACCCTCACCCTTATGACTCACTTGATGCTTCCTTTGCAGCTTTGACCTTTTACCTTCAAGCCTACTTCCTTTGGCTCTCGTCCCTCGGATGCATTCAAGCCCGCGGCTCGTCCCCAATGCCATCCTTCGCGTATGCCTCGAAGTCGCTTCCCTCGGCCCTTGTCCTCGCTGCCTTGTCCATGGTCCCTCAGATGCTCCATCCTTCACCAGACCCGAAGCCATCAACCTGAGTCACATGTGTATCCTGCAAACCTGCACAACTCAAATACACATATCAAATACAAGGGTGAACCTAACTTAAACCCTTTGCCCAAACACCAAAACACATGGTAGCACGGACCATTGGGATTGCTCCAACAAGCTCCCCCTTTTTGGTGTTTGGCAATACGTTTAAATTAGGGAAAACAAATAGCAAATAAACATGCTAATACATACAATGGACTTACGATGCCAAGGCTACACACTTGGACTTACTCCGCCGAATGATCTTACGATGCCAAGGCTACACACTTGGACTTACAACGCCGAATGGTCTTACGATGCCAAGGCTACACACTTGGACTTACAACGCCGAATGGTCTTACGATGCCAAGCTACACACTTGGACTTACAACGCCGAATGGACTTACGTTGCCAAGGTTACACACTTGACAACCGCCGTAACAATGCATCATGCATTTGAACCTATCCCAAGGCTCTCCCTACACCTACGCTCCCCATGAGCTAGGATTTTTACAACGGGCTTTTTAAGAACCTATCCCAAGGCTCCCCCTACGCAAAGGCACTTTCAGGTTTTCCCAACTAAACCTTACTTCTCCCTCTTTGCCTAACATCCAAAAGGTCCTCCAACAATATCTCAATTGTTGAAAACTTGTCATTCCAATTGACCCTAAACTCGTGTGTTTATCCCCCATGGATTTCATACACTTGTATGAGTTGACTTGGTCAAAATCCAGTGTTGAAACAATTTCAGACTGGTATCAGTCGACTGCAAGAAGTGCCAGTCGACTGGTCGCTACTGGTTGAGCGAACAGAATGCTTCTGTTTCCAGCCAGTCGACTGCATGTTTTAGCAGTCGACTGGTGCAGTCGACTGCTAAAACTAGCAGTCGACTGGCACAGTTTTTCAGCCTTTTTCAGCATTTCTGACCCAATTTCAGAAATGCACCAATAATTCCACAGACCTCCAAAAATTCCCAAATTTTGTGGAGAGGTCTGTTTTAGCCATGTCTACTTGGGAAAAATATATATAAAAAAATATATATATCACCAATCCCAAGATTGACACAAAACACAAAACTAGCTAAAAAGTTCAATTGAACCTTGACCTAAAGTCCTAGTTTTGGCTTCCTCTTGATGTATTTGCCCATACTAACCCACAATGCATCCCTAGCATTGGTTTATATGGCATCTATACATCCAAAACCAATTATCATGCTATGTGACCCCAATGTCATATTTTCAAGCATGAAACACAACCCATGTGTGTCAATTCCCTAGGTTTGAGACTCAAGTCCGTCTCCAAACCACTTGGCACATTCCATGACCTAACCTAGACTCCCAAGTAAGACCCACCTGAGATCCATTGGCCATGGATCCCAAATTGTCTCTTAGAGCTCCCCCTAGAGCTCTTAGCCTTAGCCACCTCCCTAGGTGACTCATCCACAATGGCTAGGCCACATCGGTCCACCCCCGGTGACACTTGGCCTACAAACGTAACTTTCTTAACCTTGGACACCTTATCCTTGGTTAATTTCTTCTTACCATTAAATGACTTTCCCTTGCCATTAATTGACTTCTCCTTGCTATAATCATATGCAACCCTAGCATAAGACTTTCCCTTAGCCTTGGAGACCTCTCCCTTGCCATGATCATTTGCCACCCTAGCATATGAACTCTCATTGGCCTTGGAGGGACTAGATCGGTATCCCAAGCCCGATCTATCATTGTTGGGTCTTTGGCTACCCAACATCATCCTTAATTCCTTAGATCCAACATTGAATCTCTTAAGGAATTGTTCCAACTTATCAAGCTTTCCCCTTAAAGCTTGATTCTCCTTCTCAAGGTTTCTAACCCTAGAGTTAATTTGTCCAAATTGGACATTCCTAGACCTACCCTTCCTAGGCATGTGTCTCCCCTTCTTGGGATTAATGCCTTGGCTCTCCCTAGGTCTATTGTTTCTAGATTTTTCATGCATAGATTTCCTAGGGTTTTGATCTACATTAACCCTATTCCTATCATGATATTTAAATCCAAAATTTTGCATGGGTAAATAATAACAATTATTCCTAGCATGTATGGAGGAATTTAAATTTGATTTCGAATTTAAATTTGGGTTTACCTTACCCTTTACCTTTGGAGCTCCCCCTTGACATGAGCCCCTCTTCTTCTTCCACTTCTTTAGATGCTCCAACTTCTTGAACTCTCCCTTCCTTGAGCATCTTGTGTGGTAGTGTCCAAGTTCTCCACACGTGAAGCATCTAATGTGCTTCTTCTCCTTCTTCTTCCTACAACTCAAATTAGATTCTAAAGGAATTGAATTGAGTTTAGGAGATACCTTCTTCTTACTCATTGGACACCTACTCTTGTAGTGTCCCTTCTCATTACATCCGAAGCAAATTATGTTGTTCTTTGACTTCACTTCGATGGAGGTGCTTGCTATGTTTACTTCCAAGACTTCATCTTCTTCACTTGTCTTGGAATCTTCTTCAATTCTTGAGGATGTAAATGATACCTCATCTTCCTTCTCCTCCTTGGATATTGAGCGTGACTCAACTTCCGTTTGCTCCACCTCCTCTTCTTGAGCTACTAAACCCAACTCCTTGGGCTCCACATCCGATTGGTCCTTCTTCTCCTCTTGGACCACTTCATCACTTTCTTCGAATTTTTCTTCTTCTTCTTGTGTAGGCAACAATTCCTCCCATGGAAATTTCTTCACTTTACTCCACAATTCATGGGCGTTCTCATATTTACCTACACCACTTATCACATTAGGAGGCAATAAATCAATTAAAATTGCTATTACCTTTGAGTTTGCCTGCGATCGTGAGGTTTGCTCCGCCGTCCAATGTCGTGTTCGGAGCTTCTTCCCTTTCTTGTCTTTAGGGACTTCAAATGGCTCTTCCACCACCATCATTGTGTCCCAATCCGTCTCGAAGAAGTTCTTCATCTTCACCATCCAAAAGGTGATATCCCATAAGCTTCCTCCTTCGAACTTTGGCCGATCTATCAAGCCGGTCATCTTTGCTTCCTCGGCGGTTAGTCCGACGGAGAGCGGCCTTGCTCTGATACCACTTGTTGGGGATCGGACGCCGACTTGAAGGGGGGTTGGATAGACGGCGCCCCCAAATACTCGCTTTCTACACTATTGTTAGTATACGCAGCGGAAATCTAATACTAACTACAAATATGAATACAAAGAAAGCTTAAGACAAGAATAAGAAATGCAAACCAAGCTAACACATTGTTTAACGTGGTTCGGAGATTAGGGCTCCTACTCCACGGCTGTCCGTAAGGTGGACGATCCCGATCCTTCGGTGGATTACTCCCCGGAAAACTTCCGGCTAGCTCAAACCTCCTTGTGGGTGGAGTTCACCACAACCCTCACAAGAGCTCCTTTGACGCTAGGGCACTGGTAGACTACTAATAGAGATTAACCACCTCTATTTCGTCAACTCAAACCAAGCTCCCAAGCTTTGGTTTTATAGGCCACGGGTTGAAAACACCTACCAGTCGACTGCTAAAACATGTACCGGAAATTCGACCGTTACATCCCAACGGCTCGATTCCACACATTCTGCTCGCCGATCGCCTCGGCCGATCACTGCTAAAACATGCGATCACATGAATGCTACAATCACATGAAGATCGCTACAAGAAACCCTAAAAACTAGGATTTTACTCCGAGTACAATCTCTCGTGCACTCGTACCCTCACCCTTATGACTCACTTGATGCTTCCTTTGCAGCTTTGACCTTTTACCTTCAAGCCTACTTCCTTTGGCTCTCGTCCCTCAGATGCATTCAAGCCCGCGGCTCGTCCCCAATGCCATCCTTCGCGTATGCCTCGAAGTCGCTTCCCTCGGCCCTTGTCCTCGCTGCCTTGTCCATGGTCCCTCAGATGCTCCATCCTTCACCAGACCCGAAGCCATCAACCTGAGTCACATGTGTATCCTGCAAACCTGCACAACTCAAATACACATATCAAATACAAGGGTGAACCTAACTTAAACCCTTTGCCCAAACACCAAAACACATGGTAGCATGGACCATTGGGATTGCTCCAACATAAGAGTCAAAAGCAAAAGCCCAAGGACATGAGAGGTTTGAGTCACAAACCTAAGTCTCAAGTGGTCAAGCCCACTTACCATAATGTTCCATTCGATTATGGAACAAGACCTAGGGCTAGGAAGACCATCACCAAGGTCACAAGGGGAGTCACCCCTAGAGTTGATCTTGATGAGTCCCAAATGACCAAGGCTTTAAAGCCTAGGAGGGTTGCTAGGGAAGTCATCCCTAGTGAATATTTAGTGAACCCAATGAGCTCAAATAGGTATTGGGTTCCTAGGAGCGTGATACCATCACGCTAGATGAATTAGGGTGTGCCAACCTTAATTGAATAGGTAGTTAACCTAATCATGGAAAAAGGTGGCACTTTAGGAATGTTCAAGGTGTAATCAAGCCTTGAAAATGAAATTTAAAAAAAAAAATTATTCCTAAGGTGATTAGCATGTGCCAACCATATTCGAGGAATTTTCTAGGGTCAATCTAATTGGCACATAGTGATCTAAAAATCTTTAGTATATGATTTTAGGTCTATTACACTTAGGAATATAGAATTTATGGCAAAATGATCAAAATTATCAAAAATGGAAACTAAAGCTAGAATTAGGTATTTTCTATACCTTTATATGTTATTTGCCATATATTGTTTGCCATATGCCATGTCATGACATCATATCTAATTTACTATCATTTGAAATGTCATGATAATGCTTAGGTTAGTTATATGTCATGCCTTATTTAAGTTTCATACTTTATGCCATGACATCATGACATTGGCACATGTTTCCACTTATGATATTATTTTATGTCATGTCATCATCTCTTGCATTTATGATTAATTAAATTGATTTAAGGATAAAAACGCAATTTGATATGGAGATCAAATTGTTGTTTAGAAAATACATGAGAACTTAGCTTAAGATGACCTAAACCCATATCTCACATCAAAATTGACTTGGATGTGTTTGATACATCTTAGATGTGTGTGAGATATTAGGATTATGAGTTAGGATCAAGGTGCATAGTTCTTGTACCTAGATGAGCCTAATTCGAAATTGAGGATCATAGGGAAAGCTTGCGTACAAGTCATGTACACTTAGCCCTAAGATTGTGGTCCTAAATTAAATGGTTTAAAATCATTTCAAAATTGATTTGAAAAACCTTGATGAAGCTTTTCTAGTGATAGCATTCATCATTGAGCAAGTTGATACAAAGATGGATTAACCTTGAGTTATTTCAAAGTTTTTCGAACTTTGTATCAAGATTTGAAAATGGAAGTTATTTTCATAGAAAACTATTTTTCCATGATAATATATGTTATGAGGAATGTATCCTCAAAATTTTACAATTTTTGGAATTTTCTGTGATTTTTTAGGAGTTTCTGAATTTCGGGAGAAAAATCAGAAATCCCTATCAGAGATTTGTGGACTGATCAGAGGGGATGCTGATCGGTCCAGGAAGGTCTGGATCGGTCACTGGACCGATCCAGGGCAGCGTGGATCGATCTGGTGACCAATCCAGTAAAGGGATGAGCATTGCTGATTTTCGACTAATTGTCTGAAATTTCAGCTTGGTATTTTAGATTTCTAAAGGATTGAAACTCTCCAAGACATTGTTGGTGCAATGGTCAAGGGGGAGTTGACCTTTAAGGGGAGTTTTACCTAATTGTCAAGGGGGAGTTGACTTTTAGGGGGAGTTTTTACTCGTCAAGATTTCTGAGGATGAGTGATATGGGATTATCACTAAGTTGATTGTTGACTTTAGTATCAAGGGGGAAATTAAGGGTTTCAATGAAAGGTATGGGATTTTCATTAGGAAGAAACTCTTGACCTTGATTCACTCTTTTTGATGTGTGTCAAAAAGGGGGAGAATGGGAGAATGTCCAAAGGATGTTCAAGAAAGAACATTAGAGTTTGGGGAGAATGTTCAAGGAAGAACATTGGAAAATCTAAGTTAGGTTATCAGGTTAACCAAACTTGATTATGGTTTTTGTCAAACATCAAAAAGGGGGAGATTGTTGGTGCAACCTTAGGTCAAGGTTGACCTGGTTGACCTGACTCGAGTTATATTTTGATGTTTGACGAGAATAGAAAAGTTCTATTCAGATGTTTGACGAGAGTAGAAAAGTTGTATTCTGATGTTTGACAGAATACAAACTTAGGAGATTGTGGGTGCAATCTTTGGTCAAGGTTGACCTGGTTGACCCGAGGTGAGTCGACCTGATTCGGGAAATCCTGGTGAGTGAAGCCAGGTGAAAGTCCTGGTGAGTGAAGCCAGGCAAGGGAAAGTCCTGGTGAGTGAAGCCAGGCAGTTGGAAAGTCCTGGTGAGTGAAGACAGGCAAGGGAAATCCAGATAGGTTAAGATTGACCAGACATCTGGTGAAAAGTCCAAGCAGGGAGCTTGGCACGAGAAAAGTCCAAGTATGGAGACTTGGCACGGAAAAGTCCAAGCAGGGAGACTTGGCACGGAAAAGTCCAAGTATGGAAACTTGGCATGGGAAGTCAGAGAGGGCTTGGGAGCTCGTTCTCCGAACTGTGGTCGGAGAGGGCTCGGTAGCTCGTTCACCGGACTAGGTCAGAGAGGGCTCGGTAGCTCGTTCTCTGGACCGGATGAAGTCGGAGAGGGCTCGGTAGCTCGTTCTCTAGACTAGGTCAGAGAGGGCTCGGTAGCTCGTTCTCTGGACCGGACATGGGAAGTCGGAGAGGGCTCGGTAGCTCGTTCTCCGGACTAGGTCTGAGAGGGCTCGGTAGCTCGTTCTCAGGACCAGGTAGGGTTTAGGGCTGGGAGCTCTAAACCTGGATCGGTCTAGTGACCGATCCAGTGATACGCTGGTTGACTGATCGGTCTGGTGACCGATCAGTAACCAAACAGTGTGTTTCTGTGAATTACCTGATCGGTCTGGTGACCGATCAGTAATCATACAGAAGCGAAGAAGATCGGGAGAAGAAAGAGGGGGATCGGTCTGTGGACCGATCCACCTGAGTCCTGATCGGTCCACAGACCGATCAGAGAGTTCGGCAACTCTCTGTGAAGCGTGCTTATCGGTCTGGGGACCGATCAGAGAAGGTCTGGACCGATCAGGGTGGAGCCTGATCAGTCTAGCTCTAGCCATTGAGTCACAACGGCTAGCTTTCTGCTGTATCCTCTGCCCTCTTCGCAGGTTCGCAAGTTCAGGATATAAAGGGGTCGAGTGTCTCTACAGTGTAGAAGCCTCTCTTTTCTTTCTGATCTTACTACAATCAGAGCTTTGATGAGCTCTCATTTTCCTGAAGCTTCGTGGAAGCTTCCTTCGGCTGGTTCCTGCTGTTGTAGGTGTTTCGTGAAGTTACTGCTTCATCCAGTCGACGAGAAGGCAAGCTGTGTTTTTACATTCTTACTGCCTTTGTATTGTGTTGTATCTTTGTACTCCTATCTTGCTGTTGCAAGAAGTTTGTGGCGAGGTTTCTCCACCCAGAAGGAGTTTCTATTAGCCGGTTTTCCGGGGTCTCATCCACCGACGGATTGATAGGCTTCGTCCACCTTACGGACACGCCGAGGAGTAGGAGTATCATCTCCGAACCTCGTTACATCATCATGTTTGAGGTTTGATCTTCTCGACTTTCGTTTCTACATTGTATTTCCGCTGCGCTAACCTAAATTGTAGGAAGAAATGTGAATTTGGGGTCGGCTATTCACACCCCCCTCTCTAGCCGCCATCCCAAGATCCAAACAGAAGTGGCATGGTGGATAGATCAAATTAAGTTTAAATCTATATTTGGTTAAATTGTGCATGTGAACTAAGTTTGGACCCTATGCTTATGATGATAGTTTGAGCTAGTATGTTATGCTCTTATGAGATTTTGCTCATGTTAGAATAATTATGATATGGTAAAATGTTAATAAGTTATGATTCACATGCCATGTTTAAGACAATCAAATGCATATGATAAAATTTTTAAGTATGTCTTCCGCTGCCATGAGTTCATATGCATTAGTATGTTAGGTGAATGTAAGTAACCCCGTCCCTCTAAGGGCAGTCAGAGTGTCCCTGGAAGGGCAGACGTTACAATGATGAAGTCTTTGACTTGAAGAATTTTGCTCCAACTTCTTCACCCTCTAGCTCTTTTCCCTTTCCGGCGATGATTCCGGTGAAGAGCAACCTTGCTCTGATACCACTTGTTGGGACCGATTATGTAGCTAGAGGGGGGGGGGGGGTGAATAGCTCGGCGCGATCTGGTGCTCGTCGTTGCTTGTTTCTTACGATGATGTGCAACGGAAAATACAAGAACACAAATACAACAACGCTAACTCAAGGATTTACTTGGTATCCACCTCACAAGAGGTGACTAGTCCAAGGATCCACATACTCACACACCCTCCACTAATAAAACACTCCTTTATGGTAACTACCAAAGGTGGAGAAGCCCTACAAGTTCACACTACAAGAAGAAAAGGAAAGGGAACAAAATACAAGTTAAAAGCTTACAAGTTAGCACAAGAAAACCCTAACCCTAGATTTCTTCTTCTTGCTATAGATCCGCCTCTTGACTTGGAAATGCCTCCAAGAATCCTCAAGATATGGCGGTGAGAACTTTGTGGAGTTGCTGTGAAGATCGCTGAAGAGAAGAATCGAGGCCGTAGAAGTTCTTTTGAGACCATCTCGCCAGCAGCTAAATATGACGCCAACGGTCGGATTCTGATCGATTGGATTGCTCCCAATTGATCGGGAGGGGCTTTGGATCGATTGTCGATCGATCCAGAGTGCCTCTGTGCTTTTGGGAATTGCCTGGATCGATCGGCTGATCGATCCAATGCTTATCGTGCGAAATCGCCCCTCCCAATCGATCACCCAATCGATTGGGGGCTCTGGATTGATCTGTCGATCGATCCAGAACTCTTCTGTTCGCGTGAAACTTCTCCCCAATCGATCCACTGATTGATTGGGAGAGAGCTTGTCGCGGGGACTCGCCCAATCGATCGGTCGATCGATTGGGCATGTGCCAATCGATCGGCTGATCGATCCAGTTTCTTGTTTTCACCAAAAAACAAGTCCAAAGTCCCCTAAACCAACATCTGGTCAACCATGACCTGTTGGTTCTTCATGCCTAGCATCCGGTTACCATTGACCTGCTAGGACTCCCTTACCAAGTGTCCGGTCAATCCCTTTGACCCACTTGAACTTATCTTCACCAGGTGTCTGATCAACCTTGATCCACCTGGATTTCCCGTGCCAAGCATCCGGTTAATCCCTTTGACCTACTTGGGCTTCCCAACACCAGATGTCTGATCAAACTTGATCCATCTGGATTTCCTGTGCCTGGCTTTACTCACCAGGTCTTTCCTTCCGCCTAGCTTCACTCACTGGGACTTCTCATTTTCCTGGCTTCACTCACCAGGACTTTCCATACTGCCTAGCTTCACTCACCAGGACTTTCCATGCTGCCTAGCTTCACTCACTAGGTCTTTCACCTGCCTTCACTCACCAAGATTTTTCAACTGCCCGACTTCACTCACCGGGACTTTCACCTAGCTTCACTCACTAGGGTTTTTACTTCTGCCTGGCTTTACTCACCAGAACTTTCAGTCTGCCTAACCTCCCAGTTAGGACTTTCACCTGGCTTCACTCACCAGGATTTTCCAGTCAAGTATCCAGTCAACCTTGACCTACTTGACTCTCCTTCACAATCTCACCACATGAACAATTGCACCTGCAATCTCCATATCTTGTCTCCATGTAGTGTCAAACATCGAAACCCAAACATTAAGACTCGAGCTTGAACCAATTCAAGCTCAGTCAATCAGGTCAACCTTGACCTAGGGAATATTGCACCAACAATGACATCATATCCTAACAAACTATAATGAGCCGGGATCCACCTCACAACTACGAAGGTTATATGAGGTGGTATAAAAAGGGGAATTCCCTCCGGGGGTGAGGCATCTGAGATGATCATCGAGGGATCAGTAAGAAAACTATAGAAAAAACTCTCTTACTGTTCTTCTTCTTATTCCTCTTCTTTCATCTTTCAGGGAGAGAACTGACTTGAGCGTCGGATAGCCTAGTCAGGGATTCCCACCCCGGTCCTAGGTCACTAACACTTTGTTGGCAGATCTCGTGGTGCGCATGCGAGGTTTTCTCCAGCAGATATGTTTCACCGGAGTTCTTCATCACCGGGATCTTCTTCATCAGCCTTCCTAGTTACCCCTCTGAGTATCGCCGGAGAACCACCGCGCCGAAGCTTTTTTAGATCCTAGAGACTCATCTTCGTCACCATCTTCATCCACCAGAACACCAGCGCTTCATTTCGTCGGATTTAAACAGGATCAACGACTAAAATAAATATGAATTGGCAGATCAAATCAAATAAAGACAATCTTAATTAAACATGAACCAGACTATGGGCATTCTTAATATCGACTTGAACAAGTGAGCCAATTGCAAACCCTTTAAAAGTAAATTAATTTTCTTCTCAAACCAAATTAAATTGAATTGTACTTTTTGGTTAAACCGGACTCACACCACTCAAGCTGACTTAACTCAGATTTACATATTTAAAAAAAATGATGGGCCAGATAATTAACACCAAACCTGAGACGACTGGTTCAATCTTGTAGAAAATTTTTACCGATCACAGGATAAATCGGAAAGCTTTCACGGCGAGCGACTTAAAAGACCAACATTCCATGATTGCGCACCTCATTTAGCGAAAAAAAATCCTATAAATATACTGTAATTGAGGATCAAATTACGGATATCTAGATGACAACTTGATATCCTCCTATTATACTGTAACCCAGGGACAAATCGATCAGTGGCATTTCAAGTGAACTGACCTTGAATTCAATTTTTCAGCAAATCGATGTAGATCAAATTACTTAAACTTAAGTAAATCACTCTCATCTAGTAAAAATATTATATTGGCTACTATTACCTTCAACTATTAGTTTCTTTATAAAATTAGAGGCATGGGTGATGGGCCAGTCGATTAAGATAACTGAATTATCAATTTATTGATATTAATTCAATAAGATGTCTGCAAGTGAACACCTTTAATTCTTCTTTTGTGCAGTGTAAATGTGAAAGTGATGGGAATATAATCAAAGTTTTATATTGAAAAGATATAAAAAAAATATTATAGATTTAAAAAAGATAAAAATATCTTTATTGTTATGAGACTTTTTAAGTAGAGCTTAATAACAAAATCACAAATGCTTAGATCGAAAGTGGACAATATTATACTATTATGGAGAAATGTGAATTCTTTTGACCTTAACAAATGATATCAGAGTTATGGTACAGATCAGATGTCATATGGGGTGACTTTGAACGAAGTTAAGGGGAGGTCCGGAGCAGGTCAAGAGTGACTGGATACTTTCGGGGAGAATCGGATCATGAGAGTAATGATGGTTGTTTGAGGAGAGGATTGTTGAGAATACAATCAAAGTCCCATATTGAAAAAACATGAAAAAAAATCATGAGTTTAAAAAAGGATGAAAATATCTCCATTGGTATTAGCTCTTTTAGGTAGAACCCAATAACAAAATAATAAGAGCTTAGGATCAAAATGAGCAATATCATACTATGGAGATATGTGAATTCTTTTGGCCCTAACAAAATTATATCAAGGAAAAAGTAAAAGTTGCTTTGATCACTTTTACACCACTTTTGTTGCTTAATGCTTTAGCTAAATGAGTGTACACGATACATGAATCATGGTGACATATCCTCTAAACACGAGTATTATCTTCCATGTATTACATTGTATCATGCTTTTTAACCAATATATCTTAATAAATAAATCTTATGTTTATTCAAGGTTCAACTTTAGTGACATTTCTCAAATTAATTAATGTGTACACAAATATGATAATATTATAATTGAGTTTAATTGATAATCAAAATGTTCCAACAACAAAAATTACATAAGGGAACCAAGTTCCATCTTCTCTACTTGATCCCTAAATTTTAACAGTGACATGCCTTTAGTCAAAGGATAAATAATCATTAATTTAGTGCTAATGTGTTCAATAATCACTGTCTTATCTCTAACACGTTCTTTTATGGCTAGATACTTAATGTCGATATGCTTAGTTCGACTCCCACTTTTATTGTTCTTAGCTATAAAGACATCAAATGAATTATCACAATATATCCTTAATGTCTTATAAATAGAATCTACAATTCTAACTTCCGAAATGAAACTCCTTATCCAAACACCATGCGAGGTCACTTCAAAACAAGATATGAACTTAGCCTCCAAAGTGGAAGTAGCAGTCAATGTCTGCTTTACACTTCTCCAAGACACAGTTCCACTAACTAGAATAAAAATATATCTAGAAGTTTATTTTCATGAATCAATGCAATCGGTGTAGTCTGAATCAGAGTAGTCAATCACTTCTAAATTCTCAGCTCGTCTAAATACAAGTATGTAGTACTTAGTCCCTTAAAGGTATCTCATCACCTTCTTTACAGCTTTCCAATGCTCTATACTTGGATTACTTTGATATCTTCCCAACATACCAATAGCAAATGCAATGTTATGTCTAGTGCAAACCTAAGCATGCATCAAGCTTCCAACAGCAGAAGCTTAAGGAATATTAGGAATATTTTTTCATTTATTTTCTTTCAAAGTCATTTTTTGGACATTGATTTATATTGAATTTGTCACCTTTCACGATGGAAGTTATATTTGGTGAACATTTTTTCATCCAAAATCTCTCTAAAACCATGTTGATATGTTTCCTGAGACATGCCTAAGATCCTTGAAATATGTCTCTATATATCTTAATACCAACGACATAAGATGCATCACCCATATCTTTCATATCAAAGTTCTTAGAGAGAAATTATTTTACTACATATAGTAAACTCTTATCATTGGTTGAAAGTAACATATCATCTACATAGAGAATAAGGAAACAAATCTTACTCTCACTGACCTTTTTGTATATGCATTGATCCATCACATTCTCCAAGAAACCAAATTAAGATATGGCCTCATGAAATTTCAAATACCATTGATGGATTGATGGGAAGCTTGCTTCAATCCATATATAGATTTCTTGAACTTGCATACCAAGTGCTCACTATTGCTAGAGGAAAAACATTCTAGTTGTTTCATATAATCCTCTTCCTCTAGATCTCCATTAAGAAACATAGTTTTTACATCCATGTGTTGCAATTCTAAGTCAAAATGTCCAACCAATGTCATAATAATACGAAAGGAATTTTTCTTAGAGAGAGGAGAAAATATCTCTTTGTAGTTGATTCCTTCCTTTTGAGTGAATCATTTAGTCACGAGTCTTGCTTTATATCTCTTAATATTGCCCAATGAGTCATTCTTTGTTTTGAAGACCCATTTACATCTATTATTTTTGCATTATCGGGCAACTTGACAAGATCCTAGACTCCATTTAACAACATAGAATTCAATTCTTTTGTCATAACATCATACGAAAATTTTGATTCACTACAACTTATGGCTTGTAAAAATGTTTCAGGGTCATTTTCGGCTCTAACATTAAAATCAGATTCTTGTAAATACACAACATAATCAATAGGTATTGCTGATTTTCGTATTCTAGTAGATCTTCTTAAATTATCCTCTTGAGGAACTTGTTGTTCAATTGATTGAACAATTCATTGTTGTTCCTCATTAACAATTTGATTGACTAGATTTTCATCAATCTTTTGTGAAATCTCCTCAATTAGTTGTCTAACACCCATTTGTGCTTGAGGGGTGTGAATAACAGCTCATCCATAACTTGAACAAGGTAGTTGATCATTAATGCGATCTTTCTCAAAAGCTATGTCTTGAGAATGATCACTCCCACTAGTCAAGTCATTCTCAAGAAATTTGGTATTTCTTGATTCCAAAATTCTAGTGTTGTGATCCTTTGAACTTTTTGTCATATCCAATAAAATACCCACTTATAGTCCTTGGGTCAAGTTTCTTGTGGGATATAAACTGTCACTTCAGATGAACATCCTCAAATGTGTATATGTAGGAAACTCGATTTCCAACCTTTCCACAACTTAAATGGAGTCTTTGAAACAACCTTAGTTGAAACTCGATTTAATATATACACCACCATTTAAAGAGCTTCAGTCCACAAGGATTTTGGAAGTTTGGAGTTGCTGTGCATACTTCTAACCATGTCCATCAAAGTTTGGTTTCTTCTCTCAGCCACACAATTCTAGTTTGGTGAACCAGGTATGGTGTATTGGGCAATAATCCTATTTTCTCGAAGAAACTTCGCAAATGGACCAAGTGCTTGTCCACTCTCAGTGTATCTACTATAGTATTCTCCATCTCTATCTATTCTCACGATCTTAATTTATTTTTCAAATTGTTTTTTACCTCCACCTTAAATATCTTAAAGGCACTTAATGCTTCACTCTTATTATGAAGCAAGTAGATATACATATATTGTGAGTAATCATTAATGAAAGAGATGAAGTATTTCAGATCATGCATATCCATGTCTGGACAACATATATCTGAAAGTATGATCTCCAATATTTCAGTGCTCCTCTTGGCACTCTTTTTAGATTTGTTGGTATGCTTTCCCTTAATGTAGTCCACACAAGTCTTAAAATTAGAAAAATCTAAAGTACCAAGTACTTCACCATTTACTAATTTTTTTATCCACTCTATGGAGATATGTCCCAATCTCCCGTGCCATCAAGTAGAGGAATCCTCATTTGTAACACATCTTTTAATACCCGCTCAAACATGCATAGTGGTGTTGCTATTATTTTGTAAAGATATAGAATTAAGGTCATCAATCATTATACCATTTCCAATAATATTGGATTTATAAAATAAAGGCACTGAGTTATTTAAAAATTTAAAAGAGTATCCAAATGGTACAAGCTTTGAAATAAAAATTAAATTTCTTGCAAAATTAGGAACATAAAATATTTTTTCCAACTTTAAAGCAAAAGCATTATCTAAAATTAAAACGCATGTTCTAATGGCCTTCACATGTGAGCACATTTTGTTTCTGGAATAGATGCCCCACTCACTTCCTATTGGTTTCTTTTGGCTTTGCATAATACCTTGCAAGGTATTTGTGACATGGATTGTTGAGCTAGAATTAATCCACCAAGTGTTATAAATCTTACTAACCATATTAGATTCATAGCAAACAACTGAGATAGAAATTCTTTTTTTTTTTTCAAACCAATCCTTAAATTTGATGCAATCCTTCTTCATGTACCCCTTCTTTTTATGAAAGAAACACTTGGATTCCTTCTTGATGTTAGGTTGGGATGGAATCTTTCCTTTCCCTTTTCCTTTGACCATGGCTTGTTTTTGTGGCTTCCCTTGTGCAGTCATAAGAATATTATCACTTATTTCTATCAACAACATTCCTTTCTCTTGTACACACATGGTCATTAACTCATTGATTGACCACTTATCCTTGTGTATTGTAGGAGATTTTGAAAGGATCATATTGTTGAGGAAGAGTGCATAAGATGTAGCGCACAAGGAAAGTTTTAGATATTTCCACATTGAGTGTCTTTAATCGAGCCATTATATCCCTTATCTTCATGATGTCTTCTTGCTTACCTTTCATGCTGGTGAGTCTTAATGATGAGAATTCCATTATTAGGGTGCTAGCAAGGGTCTTGTCTGAAGTTGTAAATTATTCATCAATTGCCTTAAGTAGGTCCTTGACTTTTCCATGCTCCTCAATCGAACTATAAATACCAGTAGAGATTTTAGTCTTTATGAACATTACACAGAGACGATTAGATTGCTCCCATTTTTTATAAAGGTTAATCTTATTAGGAATGCTAATATCATTAATAGTAAGTGGTTTGTCATTCCTTATGGCATAGTCAATGTTCAACCACCCTAAATGAAGGAGAACCTTTTCCTTCTAGACGTTATAGTTATCACCCTTGAGTTTGGGGATATCACAATACATATTAGAGAAATTTGAAGATTGTATTGCATAAATTAAATACATGCTTATTAAAAAAAATGAGGATAATGTCATGTTTATCAATGTAAATCATATTTAGAGAAAAAAATCTAGCGACATAAAATTTCTTGTGGGCTAAAGTTTAATTCAATTAGATTTTACTATAACTGTATAATAAACTATCTAACTATATTTTCTTTAACTCCCGTGGGTAATTTAAGAAAATATAATTTGATATTTTATTTTAGTTAATAATATAAATATAACAAAGATCCATATGAAGTAAAATTTGTTATCTTTATATAATTAATTATAATTTATGTCTTTTATGTTATCCTAATCTACTTAATGTATAATTTTATATAATTAAGAGTATTGTGGCTAGATCTCAATTATTTAAAATTATACAATTCACTGGATATTTTTTTCTTAATCTTTATGTTGTAATTATTTAATAACACAATGAACACTTTCTAAGAGTGCTCCCAAGAAAGATTGGTAGGGCAATACATCTTTAAAAGCTAACCTCCTTAGACAAAACAACGTTACCAAGTAGACTAATGACCCATGCGTTAGCCTAAGGCGGAAGCATCAACACGACTAGTTTATGAATAAATCCATGGGATCATGTTTTCTTATGTCACCTTATAATTGTTATTTAAACTTAATTACTCAAATAATGAAGTTTCATTAGCCAAATTTTTTTAACTTAATTTACATGTAAAATTTTCAAGTGTAACATCAAATCACATGTATAACAAGAAAAAATTATAATAATTGATATATCACATGTAAATTTATTCCAATAAAATCAATATTTATAATTTTGGAAGGACAAGGTTTTCAAATTCCAAATTTCATATATGCAAATCATATGTATATCAAGAAATAATTCACAATCATTATATCGGATGTAAATTTATTGCAAGAAAATTAATATTTATAATTTTAGAAGGATATTTTTTTTCAAAAATCCAAATTCTGTACATGCAAAATTTCTAAATTCTAAATTTTTATTTTTTTTAATTTAAAAAAAAATAGAAAATGCATAAAATAAAAAAACTTTCTTGATTGAAAATTATATCAAGTTAAAAGTAAAAGTTATTCTGACACAAACAGTTAAACATTTCTTTAAATCATGCTTATTTCTAAATAAACATGATAACTAAATGTGGAAAAATAAATAGATTGTGATCTAATCATTGATATTTGAAGAACACTGAATATTACTTTTGTTGTTAAATGTTTTAGAGTCTTCTAAATACTACAAATCATTTCTATAGATGGTATTATTATTCTTGAAAGGTGTATATATTTAGAGATCCTAAAGACTACTATTTATAAGGACTCATTACCATCATTGAGTCAAAGCTTAATATTATGACAAATCATGATGAAATAATTATACCATATTAAAAGATATTAATTATGCACTTGCCATTAACATTTTAAGAAACTAGATATTAAAGATTAGTAAGGTCCTCAAGTTGTGATGATAAATAAACTGTTTAATGATTAGAGGCAACAATATAAGGGTAAATTTGAAAAATATACGTTTTATTCAAACGGCCTAGTAAATCAAAGTTGGACTAAATGTCATAAACCTTTTAATTTACACAAACAGTCAGACTAAAATTAAACACTAGATAAGTGAACTTTAAGAGGGGCATCATCCGCTCAAAGCAAAGTTACTCATTTTCTCTAAAGCCACCAATTCATTCAAATTAAGGACTCACAAAAAGATCACACCCTATTTTAGCATTCGAGATGAACTTTCAGCAATTCAGTAGCAAGAAGGGATTTGCATCCATGAGAAATAACATGGAGGAGGGCAAAAACTGGAAAAGGAATCTGAGGGGGAATCTCAAAGCTCAGCATAGCGGTATGGTCATGTTTCTTTGGTTTGAGACTTTATTTGTCTGAGCAACTATAGAATTGCTCGTCTGATCTTGCTGGGATTGCTTTATTTTTATTCCTATCTCCAATTGGTATCTTTTGTATGGGATAAAATATACTTGTCTAGAAAAATCTTTTTATAATCTCTCGTATTTATGTTTGGATCTTCTCATAGGTTTGTTGTGGTTAAATATCCTCACATTTCCGTTTAAACTGTTTCTCAATTCACTATCAACCCAACTTTAGCCAAATTTCTCGTTTAACAGTTAAAAGAATAAAAAGATCATACTTTTCAGGCTTGGTTTACTGCTGGGGAGAGAAGCAGGAGGGAAAATAGGTGAGAAGGGAAGATTAAAAAAACTATTTATTTAGGTGATAGGAAGGGAAAGGGAAAGTATTCGAAGAAGAAAGAGAGAAAATTATCAACTTGTCATTATCTATAATTCTTTTTTCTCCAACTTCACTTGGAATCAATAATTGATTGTAGTCGATGCCCCCTTGGATTTGATGTGGTGGTAAAAGATGGGGGGTGCATTTTCCAAGTAACCAGGATTTAATTCCCACACAGGACATACCTACTAATGCAATTGGGACACCATGTCAGGAGCGACCACAAATTTGCTTGGTGCGTGTATTAAAGAAAAAAGATAATTTATTGTAATCCCTCTTTTACTTCTATCGTCTTTGTTGTACGTCTTTGTATCGGTAATGCACTATAGTCCCTCTCTTGACTTCAATCTTCGGTCGGTTTTTTAATTCATCTGCAGTGTTTAGCGTGACGACATTTCACTAATTTACGAGCAGTGATTTTTGACTTCTTGTGCTTTTAAATTGGCAACAAACGGCCAAGTTTGGAATTTAATTGAAAAATCTCAAGTTGATTTCTTGTGAACTCGAGCCGTTCATTAGTTAATGGTATATGGCATCAACGACACGGCATCTGGCATTGAATTATCCGGCCAAACAATGTTTTTTCTTGTGCACCGAAAGGTCAGACCAATTGAGCAAGTTACTTGGAAAGAGCAAGTAACTTGGAAAGAGTTTGATCTGGTCAATCTTCTTGGCTGTTGAAGTTGTCTAGACATGCTCAAGCAGCTTCTTGGGTAGCTGCCACGCAAACGGGGCAAAGAGGCATCACATCACATCACTTTGCACAAACTCCTAATTCAATTTTCTCAACATTACGCTTAAATTTTTAAAAATTTTTATAATCCAGATATTCAATTTTTTGAAATTTAAACCAATTAATCCCGGATATGATCAGTTCAATCTTATAAAAGTTTTACACCAACTACTAGAATAAATCCAGAAGTGTTATAATATTCCACTGCTGAACCTCTATGTTTCTTTCCGCCAATATTTTCCTATACCCAATTACACTTCATTGCTCCTGACCAAAGTAGTTACTTACACACTTAACAAAGTTGAGCTTTCATTTTTTAATAGCGCTATAAACGAGTCGAGCCGAGTCGAAATTTAGGATGTTTAAACTTGTTTGATAAGGTAACCGAGTCGAGCTTAAAATTAATCAAGCTTTTGAAATGATTGTTCAAGCTTGACTTGATTTATCTTTTATGAGCTTGAACTTGTTTGAAATTTAGCTTGAGCTTGATTTATGTAGATGTTATAAAACTCTCAATTCAAGTTTGGCTTGAGGTTGGTTCGAGCTTGACTTGAGCTTGATTCGTTTAAATGTTATCGAGTTCTCAATTCAAGTTTGTTTAATTGTTTTAAATTTTTAATTATTTAATTAGTTATTGAGCTTGATAATTTAAACTTATTTGTTTATCTTATTTTATTATATTTTATTATTTATTTAACATATTTTAAAATAATTATTAATGAATTAGTTCCTAAACAGTGTTCATGAATATTGTTCACCAACCTTATTCATGAACGCTGTTCACGAACGTTAATAAGCTGAACACATATGTGTTCAAGTTTGTTTGTTTAGTTTAACGAGCTATTCAAACTTGTTTGTTTAATTAATCTTGTGTATATTGAACGAATACAAATAAACTCCTACCAAATCTAATATCACATTTATTCACGAATAGTTAATTCATTTTCAGGCATATTTTTTAATTTACATGGAGCTGGTTTGACCTAAGCTACTACAGTTTATTATTTATTTTTTAATACTCTAATTAGAATATAAAGGAAGAAAAAGGAAATAAATGTAAAAAACGGTAGAAAAAAATCAAAGAGAAAATCTTAATAATAAAAACTATTTTTTTCATTTTCTGTTTTTAAGTAGCTAATTACAAAAGAAAATAAGAATGAAAAAAGAAACAAAAGTAGAAAAATAACGAGAGAAAGGGAAGAAGAACATAAATAGATATCTTTAATAGAAAAATAAAAAATAAAAAAAATAAGAAATCACCTGGGAATTAATCTAGTCAAAGTAATTTTAAAATGGAGGTACTTTAGTTTAAATAACTCTAAGATGGAGGGTGAAGAGCATTTTGGATAGAAAAATATCGATAGGGACATTTTTTTTATTTTCCAGCTTAGTTTTTTTTAGGATCTTAAAATTTAAAATTTCATTTTTAAGAATAAGTATTGTTTGAAAATTATACAATTTAATCTATTTAAACAAAGATTAAAAAAAATTAAGTTTTACAGATTAGTCTTTTAAAACAAAGATTTGTATCATCTGCTTTATGATATCATTCTTCTGAATATCTACTAAACTAGAACAAAATACAAAATAGTGTTTGCTTTGTTGAAGGTCATTTGATGAGTCAGAGCGCCACAAGCTGCTCATCCATTTGGTCTTTCTGCTAATAGAGGCTTCTTGGTTCGCTTAAAAATTCGTGTTGCTTTGTTGAAGGTTCGCTTCCCGCATCATGGTTCTTTCAGTTGCTATAAAAGGAGAAACTAGAGCAAGTTGCCAACTGCACTGAAGCATATTTGAAGCAGCTCAACCATTCTTGAGACCCTAAGTAAAAAAAAAATATAATATTTTTTAAATAAATATTATTAGAAATATTTAATTTTATTAGTTATAGTAAAAGGTGGAATTTGCCACTCTAGCAACCCAACACGATTGACCCTACGACTCAGCTACAGTTGGTCACTACGGGGAGAGCATTTTTCTTGACTTTGTCGAGAGTCGACACCTTACCCATTGTAACAATATATACCCTCTATTAGTCAATTCAACCATATCTAGGGCGACATTTAATTTTATTAGTAAAATTAAAAAAAACAATTTCATATATTGGTAATGATTATTTATACAATTGGAAGCAGTGACCAATTAAGTCACTTAGCAATAACTTTATCTTAGGTCAAACCTCACTTTTTTTTATTATTAGTAAAATTTAAAAAAATAAAAAATATTTTATATTAACTAATTTAGAAATAAGTAATAAATTATTGTAATACTATTAATATACATTTTAATTACAATTATTTTTAAAAGATATCAATCATTTTTAATTTCAGGAAAAGAAAGTCTCGGCACAGTGGTAAAATTATTATGTGACCTAGAATAAATATGTTCGAGTACTAGATATAGTTATTACGTATAATAAACTCTTCCTTAGAATCCTATATTGATGGGAACTTTGTGAACTAAACTATTTTTTTATCAATTTTAACTTTGATAAATTATTAATAAAATTTATTTAGCCAAAAATATTTAGTTAGAAAATATCGACGCTGAATTATTAAAAATTGAAAAAAAAATAAAATTTAAGAAAGAAATAATATTACAATATTAAATATGTTTTTTACTTTAAAAATTATTTTTATAGAAAAATATTAATTAAGTATAACCCATAAATATTTTTAATTTATTAACAAAATTTAATTTTGATTAATAAATTAAAGATTTATTAGTAAAAATTTAAAATTACTAATTAAATTTTAATTATAAAAACAAATTACCAAACAAATATAATTTAATAGTAAAAAAATAAAATTATCAATTAAATCTAACACGAGTAAAATTTTTTTTAAAAAAATATAGATTTAATCTATAAAAAAATTAAATTTTTTGACCAAATATAGTTTAGCTTGTAAAAAATTAAAATTACTGATGAAAATAAATCTCGACTAAAATTTATTTTGGCCATAATTTTAAATATTTAATATCCAAACTTATTTGTTTTTAAATTAATATTCATATTTAATTTATATAGGTATATATATGTAAAATTTGTGGGCCCCAATATAATAAGGGCCCTAGGCATAGGCCTTAATGGCCTATGCCTTGAGCCGACCTTGACTTGAAGGATTACGTGCAACATCACTGATTCTGTCTGAAATATGCGAAGATGTGCGTTGACTCCAGTAAACAATGCTCCTCGCTGAAGATAGTCTCCTAGAGATCTAGAAGAAGCCCTCCACAACCCTACGCACAGTGAGCTCTAAACCAACAAAGCGTTAGTGACCTAAGACCGGGGTGGGGATCCTTAGCTAGACCCTCCGACGCTCAAGTCAGTTTCTCTCCTAAAGGTGGAAGAAAGGAAGAAGAACAATAACTGAAGTGAAATAGAGTTTAGATGCTAGAACTTGCGTACCTTGCCAACGGAAAGGGTCCCTCCTTTTATACTACCTCACGTGACCTCTGTAGTCGTGAAGTAATCCCCAGTTCGTTAGGGTTTGTTAGGAGATGAAGTCATCTTCTATATTTCGTGCAATAATCCTTTAAAGAATCTTTTTTGTACTATAGATGTACCTCTTTTGTCATTTTTGACTTATATTTGTGATGGGGATACGTCATTATAACTGAAGAAACTTCTAGAAGATATTTCCCGCCAAATGTGCTAGGTTATTATATTTTCTGTCGGTCCTTTAAATCGGTCGCATATATAATAAGAATACCATCTGTTAGGTGTGTCTTGGCCGGTCATTCAAGCCGGCCACATATGTTAAGAATATCTCTTATTCATCATGTCTCGATCGACCGTTAAGATCGGCCGCATATATGAGCTCATGGATACATGCTAGTTAAGAACCATATATAAAACTAAGTTCCTTTATACTCGGGCGGATTTTGCTCGGTCGAGCATATATGAGCATGTGGGTACTCGCTCAGTCTTCAATCGGTCAATGATATGTTGAAACTATGCATAAGGCTAAGTGCCTTTATGCTCGGGCGAACTTTCCCCGGTCGAGCATATATGAGTACGTGGGTGCTCGCTCGGCCTTCAATCGACCGGTAACCTATTGAGAATCATATATAAGGCTAAATGCCTTTATGCTGGGTGGGCTTTGCCCGACCGAGTGTATATGCTGGGAACCATATATAAGGTTAAATTCCTTTATGCTCGGGCGGGCTTTGCCTGGTCGAGCATATATGAGCATGTGGGTGCTCATTCAGCCTTCGATCGGCTAGTAATATGCTGAGAATCATATATAAAGCTAAATGCCTTTATGCTCGGACAAGCTTTGTTCGGCTGAGCATATATGCTAGGAACCATATATAAAGCTAAATATCTTTATGCTCGGATGGACTTTGCCCTGTCGAGCATATACGAGCACGTGGGTGCCCGCTTGTCCTTCGACCGGTCGGTAATATACTGAGAATCATATATAAGGCTAAATGTCTTTATGCCCAGACGAACTTTGCCAGGTCGAGCATATACGAGCACGTGGGTGCTCGCTCGACATTCGATCGACCGATAATGTACTAGAAGTAATGCATAAGGCTAAGTGTCTTTACGCTTAGGCGGGCTTTGCCCGGTCGAGCATATACGAGCATGTGGGTGTTCGCTCGGTCTTCGGTCGGCCGGTAATATACTGAGAATCATATATAAGGCTAAATGCCTTTAGGCCTAGATGGACTTTTGCCCAGTCGAGCATATACGCTGGGAACTATATATAAGGCTAAACGCCTTTATGCTCGAGCGGGCTTTGCCCGGTCGAGCATATACGCTGGGAACTATATATAAGGCTAAATGTCTTTATGCTTAGGTGAGCTCTGCCCGGTCGAGCATATATGAGCACGTGGGTGCTCGTTCAAACTTCGGTTGGCTGATAATATACTGAGAATAAGATATAAGGCTAAATGTCTTTATGCCTAGTCAGGTTTTGCCCGGTCGAGCGTATATGTTGGAAACTATATATAAGGCTAAATGCCTTTATGCTCGGGCGGGCTTTGCCCGGTCAAGCATATATGAGCACATGGGTGCTCACTCGTCCTTCACTCAACTGGCTATATATCTTTCCTATCCTTCTCGACTTTGACCCTAATGACGGCAAAGATAGCAATTCAGGAGATTCGGAGATTGATTTTAATTATTGATGATTTACCATTTTTGAATTGTAATCCAAACCATATTTTTCATTATTTCTATATTTATTATTACCATATTTATAATAATATATTTCCATATTTATCATCATATTTTTCATATATTATCTTGACAATATATATAAATAGGTGAATTAGCCTATGACAATGATCAATCAATAATAAAGAAGCAATTGTCTTCTCTTTCTTTATCTCTCTATTCGTTTCTATGTCTATACGCTTTCGCATTGTATATTTCAACATGGTATCAAAGCCATGATCTTTAATTTCTTCCCATCAATTTTCTCTCTTTTTCTCTGCTCGATTGCAACAACTAATTTCTCTTTCTCCTAATTTTTCTTTCCATCAATTTCTCTCTTCTTTATACTGCTGCTAAAGTATCTAGCTCTTCTTACTTCCTTTCTTTCTTTCTATATTGCATCTTTTTACCATAATGCATGTTGCAACATCTTCTCTATGCATCCTTTTCTTCACCACAAATTGCAGATCCTAGCAACTAGCTGAGGGCGACACCGGGTGTAGCACCCACGACAACAACTCCTTGTTACAAAAGTGTAGGAGTCACCCCCTTTCCTTAAAAATTCACCAACTCCACCGCTTCCTTCGCTTTCTCCTTCATAGGTTCAAGTTCACTTTACGACACCTCCTTTGTTGGCATCGCCTTCTCTCGAACTTTCTTTCTGGTCTCCTCTATAGTCTTATGCTTTCATAGAAGCTTCTTTCTCCTCAGTTTCCCATCTCTCGTTTCGGCTTTTAGAAACTATTTTTTTTTTATTTCCCTTCTCATGTTGTTTCGTTCTCAAAAATAGTCTGAAATTATTTTTCTTATCTTTCCTCATTAATGTTCCCCTTCTTCTTCTTTCAAGTTTTGATAAGAATCTTATACTCACAAAGTTCTTCCTCTTACTCTTTCTTTCCCAAATCAACAAGTTACTCTAAAGCTCCTCTCTCTTACTCTTATTGTCCTCTTTTCTTCGCCCTCCTATCTTCATTTTAGTGAGGTTCAATTCCTCCTCTTTTCTCTTTCTCTTCTTATTTTTCTCATAGTAAGAGCAATATTATTGTTCTTCTTAATTTCAAGGACATCAAATTTCATCCCTCTTTATCTTCCTCTCTTTTTCTTCTCCTTCTATCTCCTTTTTTACAATAGCAACTCACAATAACAGATTTTTTTCCTCTGCTCCAACATATGCAACCACCAAATTGCAGCCTTCTTTCTCTGTTGCTTTTATTCCAAAGACAGATCAAATTCCATCTGTTAAACAACAACTCGTCTCCTTCTAGTTGTTGTCTTTTTTCATCAAAGGCAAAGTTCAACAACTCTGTCGTTTCATTGATCGTACTAGTGAATTTTTCTTTCAAAGATATGATTGGTTGACAACCAAACTCAATGTTCAAGTATCCCCCGTTGAGTTTGTCGAGGGGTAATGACAACAAAGATAGCAGCAATTCAGGAGATTCAGAGATTGATTGTAATTATTGATGATTTACCATGTTTGGATTGTAATCCAAACCATATTTTTTATTATTTCTATATTTATTATTACCATATTTATAATAATATATTTCCATATTTATCATTATATTTTCTATATTTTATCTTGACAATATGTATAAATAGGTGAGTTAGCCTATGACAATGATCAATCAATAATAAAGAAGCAATTGTCTTCTCTTTCTTTATCTCTCTATTCTTTTCTATGTCTATACGCTTTCGCATTGTATATTTCAATAGACCCCTCCATCACTTGCCAGGCCGACCTATCATAACCCGTATCAATCACCATTGCCAATTGCTAGAAGAGGAGCAACTAAGCCAATCAATCCATTTCAGTATTCCCTTGATCAATTGCCACAAGTTGAATCCTACATATGAAACTGTTCATTCAAGTGGTCGAAATTGATTTCGGCAAGAGATGATGTTGCATCATCACATTTTGTTGAGAGTATTCACAATCTTATATTTGTATACTTGATCATCCTTTGACGTCCAATCACCTTGGTGGCTTAGTTTCATACCAAAGTTATGCTGATAGTGATTATCTTGTGGGAAATTGACTCCGTTGATTCGCGTACGAATACTAGAAGCAATCTTCTTCAACATGTTGATTCGAAGAGGAATACTAATAAATAGAAAAATAAACGGCATTGTGAAAAAATATTATTAGTCTTAAAAATGCTCTAACATTAACTAAAAAGAGAACAAACCCAAAATCCTAACTTGTAAAAATTGAAAATGATCAAACATACTCTAAATACCAAAAAAACCCCAAAATGACTAAAAATAAAAATTATCAAAAACAGTAACAAAAATCTTCAGACCCCCCTGCATCAGCCGCCCGAGATTGAAAAATAAAACTCATCTATATCATATGGTAACCAAGGAGGAGATCATCTGGCATCAAATCGATAAAATATACTATCATCTATTGGACTTGGAGAATCCACATCAATCTACCGATGAGAACGACATCGTGGACACTACTTTTGTCCATCTTCATGTCCCTCAAGCACTTCTCCACTAGCTATATGCACTTCTTGAGTGGATCCATGTTAAGCTCTTAAAATAGAGCTTGGGTGATTGTGGGGGAGAAGTCGATGCCCTCGAACAAGGAGTCGATCTCGAGGGTGGTCTACGCATCGGAAGAGAGAGTCTTCTTGGTTCTCTCACGAGCTGTTTTGAGCCGCCGTAGATCCCTTGGATTTCCACTGATGTCCTTTTTGTTTTTCCTCTTAAAAAATGTAGATCTGCTACATTAACGGTCCTCTAGTGCCAACCCCACGGATAAAGAGGGAGGTACATGTAGGTACACAGGTGTCAGGCGTATGGTGGGGTAAACCGCAGGTCGTCAATTTTCAAGAATCGACCCCTGGCCATTATGCCAGAAATGTCATGCGCCCACCGTGCTATGCCCTGGGGGCTTTTATGTTTCCTCTTAAATTTTTGCATGAAGTGGTTCATCGTGTTGGTATAGTTATCACTAATAATTAAACTCTGGTTTTGATGTATGACAAAAGGTTACAGTTAGATGTTGTATGTTTTAATTTGATTACAAAGTGTGCAGGATAGAAAGACTTGATGGATCTAGTGAACCTAACACTAGGTTGAAGTCCAATCGGGTCAGGGAGGACCAGATGATTGGAAAGAAGTCTAGTTGGGTCAGAGAGGACTAGACAGCTAGCAAGAAGTTCAGTAGGGTCAGGGAAGACCAGACGACTGACTGAAGTCCAGATGGGGCATCTGGCAGGAAGACTTGGTGGGTTAAGATATCAAAGTCAAGTAAGTTTGCATATAGTAAGTTGAGGTCAATAAAGTTGAGACCAAAACTAGATCATAATCTTGATAAGATAGGATCTAACTATTGGATCGTGAGCACGTTGATTTTGAAATCGTTCTTTTCTTTTTAAAATATTGAGTTCACAGGTAATAAAACTAAGGAAAAAGTAGTGAGATGAAAAAAAGCAAGTGTTAACACAAGTAATTTTTTACTTAGTTCAAAGCCTTCGACGACTCCTACTCCAAGGCCCGTACTAGTTGAGTGCTTTTGTTGAGCAATCCATTAATAGTTCAAATATTATAGAATTGAAGTACAAGTGATGTATAAGAACTATAAAGAAAAGTTACCGACAACAAAGAAAATTAGCAGAACTTGATCGCAGGTTGTCGGAGGAGTATTACAGTGTTGTAGGAGCTTTTTCGGAGTAGCGCGCAAGAACGAAAGTTGAAGTAATTGGTATCTTCAAGCTACTGGTTGAACCCTCTTTTATAGCCCCATCCGGGTGCATGAATCCCTCCTCGGGCACCTAGAGTGTGCTAACGTAGCGTTCTCTCATAGAAACTTCATCCAAGAAGGTTATCCATGTCCGAGACCTTGGACCACCTCTGAGCGCCTGGACTGCTAATATGGGTCGACCAGTCAATGCTCGCTAGTTATGCTTATGGATGACTTTTGCTAGTTCGGGCTCCTAGAGCAACCCTAGGTACCTGGAGCAACCCCGAGTGCTTGGACCATACGAGTGCCTGCGGTGTAGCCCAGGTGGCCAAACTTGACCCATGAGCTTGGTTCCCTCCCCGGGCACCCAGACAGGATCTAGGTGCTCGGATCCCTATTTTCCAGCGACCTTCCAATTTTAATCACTTACATCACAAAGTTAGAAACAAGCAATAATATTTAAAGCAAGGTAAAATTTAACAGTAGTTTCACTGAAACTCTAGGTTGGACCGATATCTACTATTCCCTCAACCGGGAACGTGTCCTCACTAGATCTCCCCTCTAGTTGCTTACCTCCACTTACCAATTGCAGACTTCCTTGAGGTCAGGTCCCTTGGCCCATCAGGACTTTCTACCAGATCTTAATCAATCTGGACTTCAGCTAATCGTCTGGTCCTCCCCGACCCAACTAGACTTCCAGCCAACTATCTAGTCCTCTCTAACTCAGCTGGACTTCCTGCCAATCGTCTGGTTCTCCTGACCTGACTGGACTTCAGCTTGGTGTTTGGTCCTCTAGAACCATCAAGTTCATATTCTGCACACTTGGTAGATAGATTAAACCACAAACATCTAACTTTAATCCACTTGTTATTCATCAAAACTTGAGTTAGATCATTAGTGCTAACTGCACTAACAATCTCTTCCTTTTTGATGTAATGACAACCTGGGTTAAAGTTCGAAAAATAAGCAAACCAATAATGTATATATAAAAAATGTGACAAAAGTATGTTGAGTTAATTTATTTTTCTACCTAACCCTACCCTTCCCCTTTGGCATCCATCAAAAGCAGAAAATAAACAATAAGAATAGAATGGAAAGGAAGTAGGTAGCAAAATAAGAGTTAAAATAGCAATGCATAACTACAAGTAACATAGTACGAATCTAGAAGCCATAAACATAAAGTAGTAGCAAAAAAATACAACTCATAATGTCTACTGAGAGGACGATGATGAACGGCGGGCTGGACCCCATGATCGGAGTATCTCTAGAATCTAGTGTTGTCCAGCATGCGTCTCCCGATGGTGAGTCCTCGTCTCCTCCTGAAGATTATGTACCTATCGTAAGCTAGTCACAGACGCCTCTAGGAGGGTGACTCTCTCCGAAAGAGTCAAATTGATTGGATGTGGAGGCATCAGTAGATACTCAAACATTAAATCTGCCTCTGTATCTTCCTGAGGCTACTCCGCAAGGACAAGGGGATGCTGGGCAGGTTGTTGCTGGTCTAGCTGATGCAGGACCCCCCCTCTAAGACTTGACATCCTGATCATCTATATGTATGGAGGCTAATGATATGTTCCTAGCACCTATCATGCATAACTCATTTAGGGGTGTGACATCACCTGTGGTGACATCAATATCTAATGAGTGCAAATAGGCGGTCAGAATATGGAAATAGGGCCTATGGACTCATCTACTAGTGCAGATGCTAGCTGAGTAGATAATGGTATGGAACATGTGAAGGATAATATATATATCTAGCCACTGATAGAGTGCATACAAGTGGAAGGAGTGAAAATATTGCATCATAACAACGTCTCTAGTGGTGATTGACAAGATGCATTTCACCAGGACCCTATAGAGAATGTAATGCTGAACACTAAGTGTGACTGATCTAAACTGGGTGATGGTGGGTACCCTCTCACCTCCAAACAAATACGAATAGATCATATCCAAAGTGATGTGGGAGTAGGGATCACGAAATGGTAAATCCCTAGGAGGGTAACATACAAAAGGAACAGCTGAGGGTCATAGATCTAGGAAGTCTCTAAGGGTGGTGGGAGATAATGTTACTTCCTTAGTGGCTACCCTAGATGTGTATGTAAAATCGTCTACTTTGACTAAGCTATTGTACAATTCGGCACACAAACCTGAGTTAACCGAACTCGAACAATAAACTAGTTTATGTAACTAATAATACTTAATAACTTCTACACTAGGAATGCATGAACGCTGAAAGAAGGTCCTACATAAGTAACGACTAGGTAAAGACACGTAAGAAATGGATGAAAATCTAGCCTTATGTTCTTTAGTGGGAAGCCTAAGGTCAGTGGTAGGAGTCCTAGAGGGGCCAGTTGTAAAATACCGAAAAAGGGCAGATAATAATAAGGGGAATTTTCCAGAATTTTTGGAAATTTTATTGAAATTTTTTTCGGAGACCGTATGGACGAGTTTACGGAGATAAAATTTGGGTCCCGGAAAAGCCTGTTTAGGCTACCTCACAAAACGAGGAAAAGTTTTATTTTTATTTTCCTATTTTCATTTTCTTTTCTTTTTATTTCCTTTATTTTTTTCCTCCGTTTTCTTTCCTCCCCACGTGCCCCCGCGTGCCCGAGCCCCTCACTCGATGCCTACTCGCGCTGAGCCGTCCCCGATGCAGATCTGCCCTAACCGCCGCACGCGACAGTTTCCTCGCGATTAAAGCCGCGACCGAGGGTTTGTCGATCCCCTTCCTTCTCTTCTTCGCACTCCCGATCCTTCCTCCCTCACTCTCTCGCGACGCCGACCAAGCTCTTGCTTGCCCTTCCCCTCTTCAGATCTGCGCGTCGACACAGATCACCGGCCACAAGAACCCCAGCGCTGATCGCCACCTTGTCACCGGGTTCCACCTTCCCTCTGCCCTGTACAACGCTCGAGCCACCACCGGCCGAGCCCTTCTCCGGATCCCTTCATCCTCCACTTGACGGCGCCACCCGTTTCCCCTCTCTTCCACGACCACCTCCGCACAGACGCATCCCGGTACAGCACCCCTCACTGGTCACTCCTAATCTGCCCCCTTTCGTGCCCTAGTTTTCGGTTCACAGTCGCCGCCGCACCTCTGCACCTCACTGTCGCCAGCCACCAGGTTCAGCCGAGCCTTAGTTGGTTTTGGAGGTAAGATGTGTGGTGTGGAATTAGGGTTGTGGCTTGATCTCTGTTATTGATCTCAGTTCATGATCTTGCTTGGACCAGTCGGTGGATTCCTGCTCAAGCAGCAACTGTTGTTTCCAGCAGAGAAGTGTTCCAACAATAACCTCTGTTTCCAGCAGAGAAGTTCTCCAGCAGAATCTTGCTCCAACAGCCGTAAGGTAAGGGTTTGGTGTGTGGATTGAGTTGGCACACTCTTGATACATGGTAGATTATAGTTCATGTTTCGAACTTGATATTCGTTAGGTATGATCATTTTTGTTGTAGGTGAATTATACTCGATGGTTAGGTTGATTAGGGTTTTACCCTAATTTAGCCTTAAGGATTTTATTTAGCCATTTCTTGGAATTTTAGCTAAATAAAATGTATATATATTGGTGACTCAGGGTTTTGACGCGAGACGAGCATCTCGACGTCCGAGTTGGACTAGTTTGATCTTTCTATTGGAGGCGGGTACTTTGACTTTATGTCATTTGATATGCATAGTAATGTTTTTAACAAATAACAATGATTGTGTTTCTTATCTGCTTCGGTTGGTCACTACCTGATCTGTTACATGCTTGTTTGTTTACTTGTTATGCACTTCATGTTAGTACCTACCTGATTATACGTGCTTATAGGGGTAGTGACACAACCATGTTATTTATTATGTTCAGGACCTAGGGTTTTTGATACCTTATCTGACCTATGTACCTTAGATCTTCAGATTGATCCATTGATGCTAGGGTACACATTTTATATCTATGGATAGGTTCAGGATATTTCCATGCTTAGTGTTGTTGGAACCCCAAGGTATTTTGATGTGATCAAACAAGTTAAGTTAGGTCCTGCGTTGTCTAACCCTTGTGTCTAAGTGTGCAGGAGCTTAGGAACACAGGAAGTCGAGTGGAAGACGCGGCTAGCGAGAAGGACAGCACGGGGAGAGAGTCGACGGGCTTGGTGCGTCCGAGGGATGAGTTGACCGCGGAAGAGTACACCGGTGGATGATAAGAACGTGCGCGGCGTTCGAGGGACGAGAAATCGGGAAGGAACGCTGCTCGAGGAGAAGGCCGGAACTTGGGTTCGGGTGAGCCCTATTCCGGATGGCCAAGATCACCCAAGCTAGTGGAGCCGGAGCGAACAATACTCGGACCGAGACAAGCTGAACCGGAGATGAAAAAGTCAACATCTGTTGACTTTGGGCTCCGGGGTGCCCGGAGCAGTGTCCGGGGCACCCGGAGCCCTCCGGGGCGCCCGGAACCCTTCCGGGCGCCCGGACCTGGATTTTGACCAGGATCGCGTCAAACACGATCTGATCGTTGGGGGATAAAATTTTATCCACCCCAGGGCGCCCGGAACCCCTTCGGGGCACCCCGACCAGTGCTATAAATATAGCACTGATCTACATAGTTAAATCAACGAACTTGTAATTCATTTCCTTCTGTGCTTTCTATTCTTTTGTACTGTCAACGCTGTAAGAGGCTACTCCGCCCAGAGTAGAATCAGTTAGTGCGCCATCTTTGCCTTGGATTAGCAATCCTCTGATTGCAAACCAAGTAAACCTTCTTGTGTCTGATCCTTTAATTTAGTCTCTTCTTTTTTTTATTACAAGTGTCTGTTAATTAGTCGATATATCTGAGAAAGGTTTTTGGTTTTATTTTTGTAGGGCAATTTACCCCTACCCTCTTGCCGGCGACTAAAGGGACCAACAAGTGGTATCAGAGCAAGGCGCTTCAGGAGGACTAACCGCCGATCGAAGCAACGAGATGGCCGGACCAAGCATCGTTCCACCTAAATTCGAGGGGAACTTTGTAGACTGGAAGCATCGTATGGAGGTATTCCTAAGAACTGATTTCGAAATTCGGTTTATAATGAAGTATGGTTTTTTAGCTCCGATGAATCAAGATGGAGAAGAAAAAGAAGAGAGCAATTGGACAAAGAAGGAGCGGAATGAATCTGTAGAAAACAGCCGTGCGGAATATCACCTGCTGAGCGTGTTACCGCCTCAAGAGGTCAACCTCATCAGAAGCTATTCATCTGCTAAAGAACTCTGGGAGAAGTTCCTAGAACTCCACGAAGGTACGTCTGAAGCGAAGCTCGCGAGAAGGGACATCCTCCGGAACAAGTTGATGAACATTCGTCTGGAAAAAGGTGAGAAGGTAGCCAATCTACACGCAAAGGTAAAAGAACTGATTATTGATCTCGAGAACCTCGGAGAAACGGTAACAAATCGGGACAGCATACGCTACGCACTCAATGCGTTTCCTAGAACTCCAGAATGGACATCAATCGTTGACGCATACTATATCTCAAAAGACCTGGAGGTAAGTACTTTAGAAGAATTGTTCTCTACTCTTGAATTGCATGAAACCAAGTGTGCAGGGACAACAAAGGAATGAAGTCAGATGATTGCACTAAAAGCAACCAAAAAGGATGAACCCGAGTCAAACTCAGAAGAAGATCAAGAAGCGTATATGGTAAGAAATTTTAAAAAGTTTTTTAGATCTAATAAATTCAAAGAAATGCAGAATAAAAAGAATCCAAGAAATAGAAAAAGGGTTCGTTGCTACGAGTGTCAAAAGGAAGGACACCTAAGAGAGGATTGCCCAGAACTCAAGAAGGACAAAATCAAAATACCCAAAAAGCACAAGAACCTAAAAGCTACTTGGGACGACACTTCTTCATCTGAGTCCAAGATTCAAGAATATGCTGGGATAGCACTGATGGCAAGCTACGAAGGACAAAGTACATCAGAACCCAGCATCGATGAAGGGGGAGCGACCTCAGATGGAAGTAGCGAAGCAGGGGGAGATTCAGGCTTCAAGTCTGATATGGTAAGTGAGGTATGTCTCTTACCCCCTGATGAACTTTACTTTGGTATTAAGGCAATGACAAAATCCATGTATAAATTAGAAAATAAAAATACCAAATTAGAAAATGAAATTTTAGAAACAAAAAGAATTTTGGCAAAATCATGTCTTATAGAGGATTTTGAAAAATTGAAAATGAAAAACTAAAAGAAGAAATAGAAAGATTGAAAAAATCTAATGGTTCAAATATTTCTATTTTTAGAAATTATAGAGGTTTAAATTGGTATTATAGATTTCATCAAAGTCAAATTAGAAATATATCAAAAGTCTATATACCTAGGAAATACTTGGTTAACCCTGTAGGAAGGAACCTCTATTGGGTTCCAAAAACCTGTTTAATTTAAAATTAAAAATTAGACTTAGCATTTTTTTCAGCAAGGAAATTAAACAACTAATTTCTTTATGAGGCTTTGTCTAAGGAAGTGGTTGTTGCTCCAATAACCAAGAAGACCTAGTATCTCACCACGACCTGGAAGCCAAATATCAAAATGAAAAGTTTAATTGACTAACTGAAAAAGCATTAAATTTAATTTACTTAATGCTTTAAAAGAGTTATTCAATTTGTGTTAGAAAACATTTAAAAATTAGTGTTAGAAAACAATTTTGACTTAGAAATTTCTCTTATGAAAATTACCTTAGAATTTTTGTTTAAACTTGACTTAGAAATGTTCTTAAAACTTGACTTAGAATTTTTTTGCAATTTGCCTTAGAAATTTTTTCCTTATGAATATTTTAAACTTAGAATTTTTTTTACACTTAAGATTTTATTTGCGAATTTATCTTAGACTTGTTTAGAAACCTCATTTTTTATGTGATCAAAGGGGGAGAAGTATGTTAAGTCTAGGGGGAGGCATATAATTTTTTCAATTGAAAAATATTTGGATTTATTTGCTTATCAATTGTTTTTTTGCATCTGTTTTATCCTAACTTAACTTGGGTTGTTCACGTCAAAAAGGGGGAGATTGTTGGAACCCCAAGGTATTTTGATGTGATCAAACAAGTTAAGTTAGGTACTGCGTTGTCTAACCCTTGTGTTTAAGTGTGTAGGAGTTTAGGAACACAGGAAGTCGAGCGGAAGACGCGGCTAGTGAGAATGATGGCACGGGGAGAGAGCCGACGGGCTCGGTGCGTCCGAGGGACGAGGTGACCACGAAAGAGTACACCAATGGACGAGAAGAACGTGCATGGCGTTCGAGGGACGAGAAACCGGGAAGGAAGGCTGCTCGAGGAGAAGGTCAGAACTTAGGTTCGGGTGAGTCCTATTCCGGATGACCGAGGTCACCCATGCTAGTGGAGCCGAAGCAAACAAGACCCGGACCAAGACGAGCTGAACCGGAGATGAAAAAGTCAACATCTGTTGACTTTGGGCTCCGGGGCGACCGGAGCAGTCCGGGGCGCCCAGAGCCCTCTGGGGCGCCCGGAACCCTTCTGGGTGCCCGGACCTGGATTTTTACCAGGATTGCGTCAAACGCGATCTGATCGTTGGGGGATAAAATTTTATCCCCCCAGGGCGCCCGGAACCCCTTCAGGGCGCCCCGATCACTGCTATAAATATAGCACTGATCTGCACAGTTAAATCAACGAACTTGTAATTCATTTCCTTATGTGCTTTCTATTCTTTTGTATTGTCAATGTTATATGAGGCTACTCCGCCCAGAGGAGAATCAGATAATGCGTCATCTTTGCCTTGGATTAGCAATCCTCTGATTGCAAACCAAGTAAACCTTCTTGTGTCTGATCCTTTAATTTAGTCTCTTCTTTTTATTATTACAAGTGTCTGTTAATTAATCGATATATCCGAGAAAGGTTTTTGGTTTTATTTTTGTAGGGCAATTCACCCCTCCCCTCTTGCTGACCACCAAAGGGACCAACAAGTGTCATGCACCATCTTGCATTATTACATGTTGTGCGATAGTCGACTCCATTATTGTTGAGCACATTGCCAGTTACATGGATCTGCACACACCACCACTCATGGATTAGTGGTTTTTATCAGGCAGGGTGTGTGGCAGTTCTGTTGTTATGCTCCGCTGGTCTGGTGACTCAACGTGGTAGCCGGTAGACAGTTCTGCTCTGTTAGGCTCCGTTGGTTTAGTGTAGCAGCGTGGTAGCCGGCAGACGGTTGGACTCTGTTAGGCTCCGTTGGTCCACTCATGAGTAGTGTGACGCAGCGTGGTAGCCGGCAGAGATTCCTCCCCGTCATTGTGTAACGGGAGATGAGAGCATTGAGCTCCCCCCTTTATGATTTAGGGTAGGAGGATAGGTGTACTCCGACAGCATCCCGTCCACTCGGTCACTCATCAGGAGTAGTGATATCAGAGTGCACGGTTGTCATAGCCCTACCCACTCAGTCTCACCATCGTGAGTGAAATGGCTGACTAGCGTCAGGGGTGACCAGGACCCATCATTGGCATCATATACATTTATGCATTTTTTTTATTGTGTTTGCTGCACTTATTTGATGCATTTGGATGGATGCATATGTTTGACATGCATACAGGATTTTGATACCTCTCAGTCTGACAACCCTGTTATACTTATACCCTAGTTCTGGTTAGTACAGTTTTCTCCTGCTTATTTCACTTTCATTTATCCTTCTTGTATCAGGAGACTGTACGCATGATTAATGCTGGTTGTTATTTTCTTTATTATGCATATCAGTTGTTACCCGCTGAGTGTTGGACTCACATCCTCCTCCGTTGTTATTTTCAGGTTGATGTTGTCCGAAGAGTTCCAGTCGCTAGTCTCCTGTAGTCCACGAGGACGTTTGTTGGTCTTTTAGTTTTTCTTTATTAGACTATGTTTAGACTTGTTCTGTTTTCATACTTTAGATCTTGTATGGATTTTTATATGTCGATGGATTTGGTTCGGATATGTTCTGCTACATGCCTGCCTGAATGGAAGAAGAGGAAAGTTTGTTGTGATTTGAGTTTTATGGGTGTAGTTGAGTAGGATTGTTTTTTAGTCTTCTTATCATCGTTCTAGTTTGTTAACTATTAAACTGCGTGGATGTCTATGTGTTGTATTTTATTATTGTTATTGTTTCGGCCGTGTTGGCCGAGGTATATGTGTCCTAAGGTCAATGTATAAAGTTTCAGATTGTCAGCCGTACAGGGGAGATGCTGTCGAAATTTCTTCGGACAGGGACTTCCCCGGGGTGTGACAATTTATTTGGTATCAGAGCCAAGTTGGCGATACTTGTTTGTTTCGTGTTACGAATTTTTGAGATTAATCTGATATCAATTTATTGGTATCAGAGCGGGTTATGATACCTACTTCTGGTGTTCGATTTTTGTATGGATTTTCGTCGATTTTCTTGTTCGGAGTTTTGAGGTAAAATGGGGGTTGGACAACGACGGAACATCTCCAGACGACAAATAGGTATAAAGATAATTTTATAGTTTTTATATTTGTAGTGATATTTGTGTTATAACTTATTAGATATGAGGAAATACTAAATATGAGAACTAATTTGGTGTATTATTGATTAATCTCTGAGTCAGAAGTCTCAGAATTTTGAGTTGTTTCGTTGAAAAGAAAATTAATTACATGAACATTTTGAGAAGTAATCTGATAAAAAAAAAAGTGATTGTTGTACTGCACAGCACAACCATCATGCCCATTTAGGTTAAATGATAATAAGTAAAGAACAATTTAATGACCAATTAATCTACTGATCTCTTATGCATGAAAATCTCACAAAGAAAAAGCTTCAGTTCTCTGAGAAAAGACAACTTTAAGATTTATGCCATGGCCAAGGAATTATACTTTAATAAAGATGGATCAGCAATTAAAAAGTTACAACTGGCGTAAACAAAAATGTGGAACCGTCACATCAGCGACTTTCCTAGAGTCGGTCCTACGGATATGGAGAGAGGTAAATATAGGTACACAGGTGAAAAGTGCATAGCGGAGACGTTAACCCCAGGCAGTGACACCCCGAGGATCGACCCCTGGACCTTTCAGCCACAGAACCATGCACTCCCTATCTGTGCTACGCCCTGAGGACTACAACTGACGTAAACAAGCTTGTTGATCTTGTTGGGGTTACTCTTGGCCCAAAGGGCAGGAATGTTGTAATGAAAAGCATGGATCAACTAAGATTGTGAACGATGGTGTTACAGTAGCAAAAGAGGTAGGAAATCCTTCATTTGATGATATCTAATGTATCATGTTACTATCCGGACTTTGTTTGACAACTGGTTATCATGATCCATGCTATTATGGTGGTGTGGCCTAGTTAATATTTTCTGTATTTATTTTGATATAGAAGTCTCTTTCTCACTACTTTTTAACTTCTCTTGAAGACAAACAAGCCCTGCAATATTTCCATGATAAATTTACATGGTCCTTTGCAAGGATACAAATGTCATGTTGGGAACTCATGCATTATCATAGTCGCAAGAGAAAGAAATTATATCGGATGGTATACTATGCAATACTGCTCGCTTCATTGAAGAATGTACCTTCTGATATATATGCCAGTTAGATGTTGGTCTTTCTAGTTGGATACATCTGAATTGGAAACATTGTGTAGTGAAATTTAATTTGTGCTGTTTGAATTCCATGAAAATGTTTCTGATTAATATGTATTGGTATTAATATTTAATTCACTGAGCATGGTAGGCTAGAGAATGACCTATTAGCTCAGTTAGTTGGAGCGTCATGCATTTATGAGGGACATGGGTAGATTACCCACCCTTAGACCACAGCGACTGACTGTCTCTCTACCGTCTGGTGATACCTTGGACGTCACTCAGGAGGTCAGAGGTTGCCCGTTAGATTTTGGCAACATGATACTTACGGTAGATCTGTTACTATTGGAAATGGTCGACTTTGATATTATTCTTGGCATGGACTGTTTGTCACTATATCATGCCACTGTTGGTTGTCAGACGAGGGTGGTCACATTCCGACCTCCGAACCAACCCTCGTGGGATTTCACTGGCATCAGAGACGACGACATATCGATCATTTCAGTGATTCAGGCTCAGACGCTACTGTCACATGGCTGTCAGGGTTTTCTGTTATCCTTGATTCATACAGAAGACGATAGTAGTTCTCAACTCTCCGACGTTCAGTAGTCCGAGAGTATCCGGATGTATTTCCAGAGGAACTGCTAGGTTTGCCTCCTAGAAGGCAAGTGGAGTTTGCTATTGAGTTGATTCCGGGAACCGCGCCGTCATTGAAAGCTCCTTACCGTATGACACCAAAAGAGTTGAATGAACTGAAGGTTCAACTCCAGGAGCTTTTAGACAGAGGATTTATACGCCCTAGTGCTTCACCATGGGGTTCTCCGATATTATTTGTTAAGAAGAAGGATGGTACACTGAGGTTTTGCATTGACTACAGACAGCTGAATGCAGTGACCGTCAGGAACAAGTAACCCTTACCACGGATCGAGGATTTGTTTGATTAGCTCATAGGTACATCAGTGTATTCTAAGATTGATCTACGATCCGGATATCATCAACTAAGAGTCAGAGAGTCTGATATTCAGAAGACAGCATTCCGTACCCGATATGGCCATTATGAGTTTTTGGTAATGCCCTTTAGGCTTACCAATGCACCAGCGGTGTTTATGGACTTGATGAACCGCATCTTTCTGGAGTATCTAGATTAGTTCGTTGTCGTTTTCATTGATGACATATTGATCTACTCGCGTTCCGAGGAGGAACATACACGGCATCTTCGCACAGTCTTGGAGACTCTTCGACGACATCAGTTGTACGCGAAGTTCAGCAAGTGAGCATTCTGGCTATCTTCAGTCGGTTTTCTGGGACATGTGATCTCTAGCAGAGGTATTTCAATAGATCCTCAAAAGATCGAGGCTGTCACCAGTTGGGAGCAGCCGAAATCAGTTCAGGAGATCCGTAGTTTTCTGGGACTAGCTGGATATTATAGATGATTCGTTGAGGGTTTCTCGCGTATTGCTATGCCATTGACACGCCTGACTAGGAAAGGCGTGAAGCTCACGCGGACAGCGGACTGCGAGACCAACTTCCAGGAGCTGAAGCAGAGATTAGTGTCGGCTCCAGTTTTGGTTTTATCCGCTGGAGAGGACGGATTTGTGCTCTACACCGACGCATCTCTTCAGGGTTTGGGCGTTGTTATGATGCAGCATTGTAGAGTAGTCTCCTATGCTTCTCGTCAGTTGAAGGAGCATGAGAAGAACTACCCTATACATGACCTGGAGCTAGCCGCCATCATCTTTGCTTTGAAGATTTGGTAGCATCATCTGTACGGTATTACATTTGAGATTCTTACAGATCATAAGAGTCTCAAATATATTTTCACCCAGAAGGAACTTAATCTCCGATAGAGGAGATGGATGGAGTTCCTGAAGGATTATGATTGTACCATTAGCTATCACCCGGGGAAAGCTAATGTGGTTGCCGATGCGCTCAGCAGGAAGTCCAGAGGGACTTGGGCTTGCCACCAAGTTTCAGTCACAGATTTTGTTCAGGGTTTTTCCGATTTGGGCCTTCAGGAGCAGGGACAGACAGAGCAAGGTATTCTGGTTACCATGGTTGCTCAGTTGTCGATCAGGACGAGGATCCGAGAGGTCCAAGCCAGTGATCAACATTATCAATTTATTGGCAGCCAGATAGCCTCCGGGCAGTAGACCGAGTTCACACGAGATGAGGAGGGTATTATATACTTCCGAGGCAGATTATCCGTACCTCAGTCTCACCCGATCTTACAAGAGCTATTTCAGGAGGCTCATCGCTCTCGATTTGCGATCCATCCAGGTGGGACCTGTATGTATCGAGATTTGAGACGTTCCTACTGGTGGAACGGTATGAAAAAAGATATCGCGGAATTCGTAGCTAGATGTCTTATCTATCAGCAAGTGAAGGCTGAGCATCAGAGACCTGCCGGTTTACTTCAGCGGATTTCTATTCCTGAGTGGAAATGGGAACACATTACCATGGACTTTGTGGTGGGTTTGCCAAGGACATGACGAGGCCATGACGCGATTTGGGTAATCGTTGATCGATTAACCAAATCCATGCACTTCTTAGTGATCCAGAGGACAGATTCCCTGGATCGATTGGTAGATCTGTATTGCCGGGAGATCATCAGATTGCATGTTGTCCCTTTGAGTATTATTTCGGACAGAGATCCTCGTTTCACGCCCTGATTCTGGCAGAGTCTGCAGCAGGCCTTGGGCACTCAACTCTGTTTCAGTGCAGCTTTCCATCCACAGACAGATGGATAGTCAGAGCAGACCACTCAGACTCTAGAGGACTTGCTGAGGTCATGTGTATTGGATTTTGGAGGCAGTTGGGATGACCATTTGCCATTGGTAGAGTTTGCCTACAACAACAGCTTTTATTCGGCTATCCAGATGGCACCGTTTGAAGTGTTGTATGGTAGGCCTTGGCGGACACCCACCCTCTGGGATGAGGTTGGGGAGACCCAGCTGTTGGGACCTCATAGAGTTCAACAGGAGGCAGAGTTGGTCCGTACTATCAGACAAAGGATGTCAGAGGCGCAGGACCACCAGAAGAGTTATGCTGATCGGAGACGCAGACCCCTGGAGTTCTCTATTGGTGAGCATGTTTTTCTGCGAGTTTCACCCACGAAAAGGGTGAAGAGATTTGGCCTCAGAGGTAAGCTAGCTCCGCGGTACGTTGGCCCTTTCCAGATCCTGGAGAGGATTGGAGTAGTAGCTTATCGGCTGACACTACCACCATCCCTGGCAGGCATCCACAACGTATTCCACGTATCCATGCTGAGGAGATACATACCTGACCCGACACATGTGCTGACAGACATCTCAGTTCCTATACAGTCTGATGTTACCTATAAGGAGGTTCCGGTATGAATTTTGGACCAGAAAGAACGTTAGCTGCGTAACAAGTCTATCTGGCTGGTTAAAGTCGGATGGCAGCATCATTCGGACGAGGAGGTTACTTGGGAGCTCGAGGATACGATCCGAGTTCGATATCCCCATCTTTTCACTTGAGGTATGTGATTTAATTTACCCTTCAATATTTATACTTTCTATCTATTGTTAGTGCTTGCTAATGGTAGATAACGAAATTTGGGGACCAAATTTTTATTAGTGGGGGAGAATGTAAAATACCAAAAAAGGGCAGATAATAATAAGGGGAATTTTCCAAAATTTTTATAAATTTTTCTGAAATTTTTTCGGAGATCATATGGACAAGTTTACGGGGATAAAATTTGGGTCTCGGAAAAGCCTATTTAGGCTACCCCACTGAACGAGGAAACGTTTTATTTTTCTTTTCCTATTTTCTTTTTCTTTTATTTTTATTTCCTTTATTTTTTTCCCTCCATTTTCTTTCCTCCCCGCGTGCCCCCGTGTGCCCGAGCCCCTCACTCGACGCCTACTCGCGCTGAGCCGTCCCCAATGCAGATCTTCCCTAACCGCCGCATGCGACGATTTCCTCGCGATTAAAGTCGCGCCCGAGGGTTTGTCGATCCCCTTCCTTCTCTTCTTCGCACTCCCGATCCTTCCTCCCTCACTCTCTCGCGACGCCGACCAAGCTCTTGCTTGCCCTTCCCCTCTTCGGATCTGCGCGTCGACACAGATCACCGACCACAAGAACCCCAGCGCTGATCGCCACCTTGTCGCCGGGTTCCACCTTCCCTCTGCCCTCTACAACGCTCGAGCCACCACAGACCGAGCCCTTCTCCGGATCCCTTCGTCCTCCACTTGACGACGTCGCCCGTTTCCCCTTTCTTCCTCAGCCACCTCCGCACGGACGCATCCTGGTAGAGCACCCCTCACTGGTCTCTCTTGATCTGCCCCCTTTCGTGCCCTAGTTTTCAGTTCACAGCTGTCGTCGCACCTCTGCACCTCATTGTCGCCGGCCACCAGGTTCAGCCGAGCCTTAGTTGGTTTTGGAGGTAAGATGTGTGATGTGGAATTAGGGTTGTGGCTTGATCTCTGTTATTGATCTCAGTTCATGATCTTGCTTGGACCAGTCGGTGGATTCCTGCTCAAGCAGCAACTGCTGTTTCCAGCAGAGAAGTGTTCCAACAATAACCTCTGTTTCCAACAGAGAAGTTCTCGAGTAGAATCTTGCTCCAGCAGTCGTAAGGTAAGGGTTTGGTGTGTGGATTGAGTTGGCACGCTCTTGATACATGGTAAATTATAGTTCATATTTCGAACTTGATATTCGTTAGGTATGATCATTTTTGTTGTAGGTGAATTATACTCGATGGTTAGGTTGATTAGGGTTTTACCCTAATTTAGCCTTAAGGATTTTATTTAGCCATTCCTTTGAATTTTAGCTAAATAAAATGTATATATATTGGTGACTCGGGGTTTTGATGCGAGACGAGCATCTCGACGTCCGAGTTGGACTGGTTTGACCCTTCTATTGGAGGCGGGTACTTTGACTTTATGTCATTTGATATGCATAGTAATGTTTTTAACAAATAGCAATGATTGTGTTTCTTATCTGCTTCGGTTGGTCACTACCTGATCTATTACATGCTTGTTTGTTTACTTGTTATGCACTTAATGTTAGTACCTACCTGATTATACATGCTTATAGGGGTAGTGACACAACCATGTTATTTATTATGTTCAGGACCAAGGGTTTTTGATACCTTATATGACCTATGTACCATAGATCTTCAGATTGATCCATTGATGCTAGGGTACACATTTTATATCTATGGATAGGTTCAGGATATTTCCATGCTTAGTGTCATGCACCATCTTGCATGATTGCATGCTGTGCGATAGTCGACTCCATTATTGTTGAGCATATCGCCAGTTACATGGATCTGCACACACCACCACTCATGGGTTAGTGGTTTTTATCAGGCAGGGTGTGTGGCAGTTCTGCTGTTAGGCTCCGTTGGTCTAGTGACTCAGCGTGGTAGCCGACAGACAGTTCTGCTCTATTAGGCTCCGCTGGTTTAGTGTAGCAGCGTGGTAATCGGCAGACAGTTGGACTTTGTTAGGCTCCGTTGGTCTGCTCATGGGTAGTGTGACGCAGCGTGGTAGCCGTCAGAGATTCCTCCCCGTCATTGTGTATCGGGAGATGAGAGCATTGAGCTCCCCCATTTATGATTTGGGGTAGGAGGATGGGTGTACTCTGACAGCATCCAATCCACCCGGTCACTCATCAGGAGTAGTGATATCAGAGTGCACGGTTGTCACAGCCCTACCCACTAGGTCTCACCATCGTGTGTGAGATGACTGATTAGCGTCAGGGGTGACCAGGACCCATCATTGGCATCATGTGCATTTATGCATTGTTTGATTGTGTTTGCTGCACCTATATGTTGCATTTGGATGGATGCATATGTTTGACATGTATATAGGATTTTGATACCTCTTAGTCTGACGACCATGTTATACTTATACCCTGGTCCTGGTTAGTACAGTTTTCTCCTACTTATTTTAGTTGCATTTATCCTTCTTGTATCAGGAGACTGTACGCATGATTAGTGCTGGTTGTTATTTTCTTTATTATGCATATCAGTTGTTACCCGTTGAGTGTTAGACTCACACCCTCCTCCGTTGTTATTTTCAGGTTGATGCTGTCCAGAGAGTTCCAGTCGCTAGTCCCCTGCAATCCACGACGATGTTTGTGGGTCTTTTGATTTTTCTTTATTTGACTATGTTTAGACTTGTTCTGTTTTCATACTTTGGATCTTGTATGGATTTTTATTTGTCGATGGATTTGGTTTGGATATGTTCTGCTACATGCCTGCCTGGATGGCAGAAGAGGTAAGTTCGTTGTGATTTGAGTTTTATGGGTGTAGTTGAGTAGGGTTGTTTTTGAGTCTTCTTATCACTGTTCTAGTTTGTTAACTATTAAACTATGTGGATGTCTATGTGTTGTATTTTATTATTGTTATTGTTCCGGACGTGTTGACCGAGGTATATGTGGCCTGAGGGCTATGTATAAAGTTTCATATTGTCAGCCGTACTGGGAAGATGCTCCTGAAATTTCTTCGGACAGGGATTCCCCCGGGGTGTGACACTAGTACCAACATTTGTTATTTTCTTCCTACTCAATGATATATTAATAAAAATTAAAGGCTAAACTATTACTAAAATATTTTTAAAAGAAAAAAGTTTAAGTTCCGAGTACTATCGAGGCATTCTAAATATTTATAAAAGAAATGATATTCTTAGTTGATCCTTAGCAACACAGCTTGAGAATCGGAGAAGAAAAAGTTTAGGTTTGTGGAAAAACCTTTAAAAAATGTTATCTTTCCCTTTTAAAGGTTCGATGAAAAACCTTTGAAAAAAAGGAAAAGGCTTATGGGGCGCTTTTATAGAGTTCGTCTAGGCGCCCGAGCATAACTCCAAGCGGCCAGACCCCCAAAATCGGAGAGCCTTAGCAAAGTCGTGAGCTGGTTTTACAGAGGCAGAGGTGGGGTGCCGAGATTGAGTCCAGGTGCCTGCATCAACAATTATTTATTTTTTATTTTTTTTAACATTTAGTTTAGGTAATATGTTTTTTTCTTTTGCTAAGGTTGAGTTTAGGTAACATTTTTTTTTTTGTTTTTTAACGTTGAGTTTAGGTAATGTTTTATTTGTTAACGTTGAGTTTAGGTAACATTTTTATTATTATTTTTTGTTTTTTTAACGTTGAGTAAATAACATTTTTTTTAAAAAAATTGATTGAGTTATTTAAAATTTTAATTAAAAATTTAATTAATTTATTAAAAATTAAGTTATTTAAAATTTAAGTTGTTTAAAAATTTAATTAAGTGATTTTAAATTGATTGAGTTATTTAAAATTTTAATTAAAAATTTAATTAATTTATTAAAAATTAAGTTATTTAAAATTTAAGTTGTTTAAAAATTTAATTAAGTGATTTAAAAATGAAGTTGTTAAAAATTTAATTATGTTACTGAAAATTTTAATTATGTTGTTAAAAGTTTAATTAAGTTATTAAAAATTAAGTTGTTGAAAAATTTTAATTAAGTTGTTAAAGATTTAGTTAAGTTATAAAAAATTTAATTGAGTTAAAAAAAAATTTAATTAAGTTTTGAGGAAGAATTAAGTTGTTAAAGATTTAGTTAAGTTATTAAAATTTTTAATTATGTTAAAAAATTTTAATTAAGTTAAAAAAATAAATAATAAAAACTTAGTTTAAAAATACTCGTCTAAAATTGGTTCTTAAATATCTAATCTTTAGTTACTAGCTAGCTATACAGAAGATAGTAATTTTTACTTGGTTAGTCAAGTAATATTGTCCAGTTAGATATTTATTGAAAACAGAGTACTTAACTTCATCAATGTACTGTTATATTTATAGCCTAGACTTATTTTGATGCACTAATATAAGCATTTAAAGTCTAGGCAAAAGGCCTACGCATCTCACATTATTCTAAATTTTTGAATACACAATCAAGATAGACCTACTATGCTTGTGAGATGCTCGTTGTCTAGATCTATATAATCATGCTTTCTAGGGATTTGACGTAGACTAAGGTCAAAACATATTTTGAAACACCGGAGAAATGGGAATTTTTAAAAGAATAGAAAATAAGAGTGGCCTAATAATTGCAAATCACTTGAAAATTTATTTGATAATAAGAGTTCTAGTTTATCGTGTACATTCTTAGTCTTTTTCATAAGTTACTAAATTCAAATTCTGACAGTGGTTTAGTGAAGATATCAGCCAAATTTAACTTGGAATTAACATAGTTGAGTTTAATATTTTCTTTAGCGATGTGATCTCTAATGAAGTGATATTTGATTTCAATATGTTTAGTTATTGAATTATGCATTGGCTTCTTAGTTAAGTTAATATGTTCTAAGTTAAAGTCTTTTAATGTGCACATCATCCATAACAATTGTTTCACGCACTTGTCCATTGTTATGTACTCTGCTTCAGTAGTAGATAAAATAACATAGTGTTATTTTCTATTAAACCAACTAATAAATGATGGTCCAAGTAGTTGGCATCCACCATTTGTACTTTTTTTATCTAGTTTACAGTTGATATAATCTGAGTCGGAGTAACCTATTAGTTCAAAATTAGGTGTTCTAGGTACCAAATTCCCATATTTGTTGTGCCTTTTAAGTATCTGAAGATTCTTTTAACATTTGTTAGGTGGGATTCCTTAGCACATGTTTGATATTTAGCACACATACTAACTACAAATAAAATATCAGGCCGACTTGTAGTTACGTATAAGAAGTTGCCTATGAAACTCCTATAATATTTTAAATCTATTGATTTTTTGTTTGGATCACTATTTAAAGTTGTGTTAGTTGGCATTAGTGTTTTTATTTCTTTATCATTTTCTATTCCAAATTTTTTAAGTAATTCTTTTGTGTATTTTTGTTGGTAAACATAATTTCCTTCATTTGTTTGTTTAGTTTGTAAACCTAAGAAATAGGTTAATTTTCCTACTAAGCTCATTTCAAATTCATGTTCTATTCAGTTGATAAATTATTTTAAAAATTCTGTATTTGTTGAACAAAAAATTATGTCATCTACATATACTTGGGCTGTAAAAATATCTTATTTAAGTGATTTTACAAATAGAGTTGGATCAATTCAACCTTGGTTGAATCCTTTAGAAATTAGATAAGAGGTTAACCTTTCATACCAGGCTCCAGGTGTTTGTTTAAGACCATACAATGCTTTCTTTAGTTTAAATACATGGTCAGGATGATCTAGACTCTCAAACCCAGGTGGTTGACCTACATATACTTCTTCTTTAATTATCTCATTTAAGAGAGTGGATTTAACATCCATTGATAAAGTTTAAATCCTTTATGAGTTTTATAACTTAGTAGCATTCTAATAGACTCAAATATGGCTACTGGAGCATAGGTTTCATCATAGTCAAGTCTCAACACTTGACTAAACCCTTTAACTACTAATCTAGCTTTGTTTCTAACAATTTCCTCTTTTTCATTTAGTTTATTTCTTAACACCCATTTTGTTTCTATGACCTTTTTATGTTTGGGTAATGACATTAAATCCCAGACTTCATTTCTTTCAAATTGGGATAGTTCTTCTTGTATGACTATAATCTAGTCAGGATCAAGTAAGGATTCATCTATTGTTTTTTCAATTTTAAAAATTAAAGATATTTGACTTAGGTTTCTAAATGATGATATAGTTTGAACCCTTAAGTCTAGGTCACCTATTATTTGTTCAACTGAATGGTTTGAGCTAATTCTTTTGTTCTAGATTCAATTTGTGTTTGTTCATTTTCTTGTAGTTGATTTTGTTCATCTTCATGTTCATCTATTTGATTTAGGTTTTCACTTGCTCCCCCTAGATCAGTGCTAGCTCTAACAAAGTCAATTGGTTGAGGTTGAGTTTGATTTGAGTTAGTTTCTTTAGAGTTAGATTCATCGAATTTTACATTTATTGTTTCTTTAATTCTTAGGGTATTTTTATTATAAACACTGTACCCTCTACTATTTAGTGAGTATCCTACAAAAATTTCATTTTCAACCTTTGAGGTAAATTTTTCTAAACATTCTCTTATATTTAATATATAGACTGAACATCTAAATACTTTAAAATATTTGATATTAGGTATTTTATTATAGTAAATTTCAAATAGAGTTTTATTATGTTTCTTATTGATTGTTGTTCTATTTTATACATAGCAGGTTGTACTAACAACTTCTGCCCAGAAATATTTTGGTAATTGGTATTCATTAAGCATTGTTCTAGTGGCTTCTTGGAGGGTTCTTTTTTTTTTTTTCTTTCAACTATTCTATTTTGTTGAAGTATATTAGGATATGAGAATTCTTGTTGATAGTCATTTTCCAAGGAAAATTTTGTAAACATATGGTTTTTAAATTCTGCACTGTTATCACTCCTAATTCTTTTGATTTTCTAAGTCTTTTTTATGTTCGATTTGTTTACAAAAATCACTAAATATTTAAAATATTTAATCCTTATTTTTTAAAAAAATTTACCCAAGTGAATTTAAAGTAAACATCAATTATTACTAGACAATATAAACTTCCATTAATAGATTTAATCCCATGTGAGTCAAATAAATCCAAGTGTAATAATTCAAGTGGTGAATTGGTTTGAGTTTGATTAGTTAGTTTGTGGGTTGATTTGGTTTATTTTTCTTGTTGGCAAGCATTATAAATTTTTGAGTCTAAGTTGGATAGTTTTGGTAATCTTTTAACTAAGTCATTTAGTTTAGTGAGATTTTTAAAGTGAGTGTGGGGCAGTCTTCTATGCCATAGCTAGGTTTTCTCTTGTTGTGAATTTTTCTAAAAATTCTCTATCTCTTACAACTTCACTTTTCAATTTGGAATTTTCTTCCCAATTTGATCTTGTTCAGTGTTTGATTTGTTTCAAGTTGTTCCTTAAGGTCTTGATTTTCCTCAAGAAGTATTTTAATTTTTTTTCAGATTTAATTAACTTTTTATTTAGATATGCAATAATTTTAGAAAACTTTTCAATTAAAATAGTTTGTACATTATTAGGACCTTCGAAACAAGTACAAACTCACATCTTAATTCATATTCAGACTCAACTTCTTGATCTGAATCACTTTCTGACTCGGGTCTAGTTGTCATGAGCACAAGATAGCTTGCTTGATTCCGATCTTCAATGTCTGATTCTTCAGAGGAGGACTCATTCCAGGTGGCTTGGAGTGCCTTTTTCTTCTTTATCTTCTTCGATTTGTCTTCCTTTCGATTTGGACATTCATCTTTGAAATGTCCCTTCTTGTTGCATCTGAAACATGTGATTTTTTTCCTTTGAATCGTTGGATGTTGATTTGATCACCTTTTTTAGGTCATTCTTTATGAAATTGTTTTTCTTCTAGTAAATATTTTTCTGACAATGTTCTCTAGTTGTTTTTCTTTGTCTATTTTTGAGTCAGATTCATCTTCTAACTCAAACTTGACTTTAGTTCTAGTGTTCATTTCCTTTGATGGACCTGCAAGAAAAGTCATATCTCTCTCAACTAATTTTGAGTTAGTCTGTTCATGGAGCTCAAGTTTACAAAATAATTCATCTAATTTTAAATTGTTTAAATTCCTTGAAACTTTGTAGGCATCTACTATAGATGCCCACAATATATTTCAAGGAAAAGAGTTCAAGGCATACCTTATTACATCTCTATTCTCCAGTTGGTGGCCAATTAAGTGGAGCTCATTCAAAATATCCTTGATTCTTGCATGCAGCTAAGTTACTGTCTCTCTATCCTGCATTTTAATATTAAACAAATTATTTAATAGTAAATTACACTTTGTTACCTTTGCATCACTTGTGACTTCATGCAGCTCGATCAGTTTATCCCAGAGCTCCTTGACATTCTTGAATGGTCCAACCCGGTTGAGTTCTTTTTTGGTTAAACCACATTGAAGTGTATTCAGTGCCTTTGAGTCGATCTGGGTCTTTTTCTTATCTTCTGGATTCCAATTTTCAAGTTCGAGAGGTACTTTAGTTGCTTCGTCTATCAGCACCTTGTATCCTCGTCGGATGGTGAACCATTGATCGATATCCATCTTCAAGTATACCTCCATTATTCTCTTCTAATAGGGGAAGTCATCCCCGCTGAAGAGTGGAGGTCAAATAGTGTTGTAACCTTCATTTTGGGTCATTAAAGAACCTTGCACATAAAAAAATAAACTAACAAAGAAATCCCAAGACTAGGTCTTTGATTAGTAGTGTGGGAAATGATAAAAATATTAAAACTCGATTGGTATTACACCAATTCAAAGTATTTTGCAATGAGAAAAAGTTTGGCCAAAAGAGGTGATTGCACCAATTTGAAGTAGGTCGAAAATCGTAAAACCAAACAAGATTTGAGAAGCAAACAAGAGAACCCCCCCCACCCCCATTACTCGATTGGTAGTTGCACCAATTCAGAGCATACCTTTCTCTGATACCACTTGTTGGATTGTGAGCATGGGGGGGGGGGTGAATCACATGATTTTAAAATCATTCTTTTCTTTTAAAATACCGAGTTCACAGCAGAAATAAAACTAAGGAAAAAGAAGCGAGATGAAAAAAATCAAGTGCTAACACAAGTAATTTTTTACTTGGTTCGGAACCTTCGACGACTTATACTCCAAGGCCCACACTCATTGAGTTCTTTCGTTGGGTGATCCACTAATAGTTCGAATATTATAGAATTGAAGTACAAGCTATTGGATCATGAATTTCGAAAGAGGGGGGGTGAATATCGATTTGAAAAAAAAACGTCGAAAAGAGTTAAGCGCAGTGGAAAATATAAGCGAAAAGAGACAAGGCTAACACAGATTTGTTTTTACTTGGTTCGGAGCCTGTGTCGACTCCTACTCCAAGACCCGTACTCATTGAGTACTTTCGTTGGGTAATTCACTAGCAATTCGAATATTGAATACAAATTCAGTACACAAATGCTAATAAAAATAATAATACCGACAAAAGGAAAAGAAAACAGTGCATAGTCGGAGTAGCATTGTAGCGTCTCAAGAGCACAAGAGAGCAGTCTAAGAGTTCTGAGTTGTATCTAAGATCCACACTTGACCCTTCTTTTATAGGATGCTTGGGGCACCCGGATCCCTTTCGGGCACCCTGGTGTGACGTAGTAGGCCCAACCAGCGAGCTCCACATGTTGACGACGTGCGGGGGATAAAACTTGCCTCCGGGCGCCCGGATCCCCTCAGGGCGCTCGGACCACCTTTCTCCAGAAACTCCTTCTCCTGCAAGGCAAGGTTAGTCCGAGGCAATGTATATCCTACAAAAAAAATTGTTAGCACAGCTTATAATTTGACAAAGAGAGTATTAATTAGATTCCATCTCTCCGAGATCGGAATCTAGTCAAGATCTTAACTTAGAGTTCCGAGATGGTTCTAAGTCGGATCAGCGCCTAAGTTCCCTTCCCGGGAACAAGTCCTCACAGTCACTCCCTTCCAGTGACTTACCTCCACTTACCTGCCAGATGTTTGGTCAGCCCTTCGACCCGTCTGGACTTCGTGCTAGCTATCCGGTTAGCCCGTCGACCTAGCTAGATTTCGTGCCAAATGTTCGGTCAGCCCGTCGACCTGTTTGGACTTCGTGCCAGCTATCCGGTCGACCCGTCGACCTAGCTGGGCTTTATGGCAGACATCTGGTCAGCCCGTCGACCTGTCTAGACTTCTTTCCAAACGTCTGGTCAGCCCATCGACCTGTTTGGACTTCGTGCCAGCTATCCGGTCGGCCCGTCGACCTAGCTGGGCTTCATGCCAGACATCCGGTCAGCCCGTTGACCTGTCTGGACTTCTCCTGCATACTCGGTGAGAGTGTTAGATCAGCAACAAAACTAACTTAACCTATTTTATCATTCATCAAAACCTGGGTTCGACCGTTAGTGTCAACCGCACCAACACAAGCGATGTATAAGAACTATAAAGAAAAGTTACCGACAATAAAGAAAATTAGCAGAACATGGTGGCAAGTTATTGGAGGAGCGTTACAACATCGTAGGAGACTTTCTGGAGTAGCATGGAAGAACAAAAGTCATAGTAATTAGTGTCTTTAAGATGTTGGTTGAACCCTCTTTTATAGCCCCATTCGAGCACCTGGATCCCTCCCCAGGTGCCTAGAGTGTGCTAACATGACATGCTCTCGTCAAAATATCACCCTATCTATGTCTGAGCGCCCGAACCACCCTCGGGCGCCTGGACTGGCCAGTCGATGTGCTCCAACTTAGGTTATCAATGACTTTTGCTGCCCTAGGCTCCTAGAGCAACCCCGGGCGCCTGGACCATCCGTGTGCCTGTGATGCCACTCGGGTGGCTTAAACTTACCTAGGTGCCTAGTTCCCTCCCCAGGTGCCCAGACGTTCGGGTGCCAATACGTCTGGGTATTCGGATCCCTATTTTCCAGCTACCTTCCCATTTTAATCAACTACACCACAGAGTTAGAAACAAGAAATAATATTTAAAGCAAGGTAATATTTGACAGTCTCTGGATTCTCCAGTCCTGACTTTGAGTTTTGCTGAAACTCTAGGTCGGATCGACACCTACTGTTCCCTCAACTGGGAACGCATCCTCACTAGATCTCTCTTCTACTTGCTTACCTCCACTTACTAATTGTAGACTTCCATGATGTCAAGTCCCTTAACCCACCAGGACTTCCTACCATATCTCAACCAATCTAGACTTCAGCCAATCGTCTAGTCCTCCCTGACCTGACTAGACTGCCAGCCAATTGTCTAGTCCTCTCTGACTCAGCTGGACTTCCTGCCAATTGTCTGGTCCTCCTGACTCGACTAGACTTCAGCCTGGTGTCTAGTACTCTAGACCCATCAAGTTTATATCCTACACACTTGGTAGACATATTAGACCACAAGAATCTAATTTTAATTCAATTGTCATTCATTAAAACTTGAGTTAGATCATTAGTGTTAACTAGATCAACACTAACTCATATATCTTATTGTATTTCATGCTATTGTCTGTTATGCTAATTCTATGATGCAGGAAAACTTTATGAGTAGATGAGTTGGGCAGACGCTGGTTGGCTTGCCTACATCATCATCCAGGTGCCCGAGAAGGGATAAAGGACACTTGGATAGAGCTTCGTTGACGTGCTGTCACGTCAGCAATCCAAGCGCTTGGGGGTGGTCCAAGTGCCCAAAGTTGGATAACTTAGCGTCGAAGCAGGATCGAATAGGCTTCAGTGGAGATGTCCAGGAGTGGTCTAGGCACCTAAATAAGCCTATGAAAGTAGCTTCGACCAACATCTTCATGACATTAATCTATATGACTTTCATACTCAAGCGTTGTTCTGAGAAGCTCTCTACGACACCGAAACGTTGCTCCAACAACCAACACTCAAGCTACTACACTACTTTGTTGTTGGTATAATTTGTTTATTTTTTTGTACTTAAATCTTTGTAACTATTTGAGCTTATAGTGAATTGACCAATGAAAGCACATAGTGAGTATGGGCCTTGGAGTAGAAGTCATAAAAGACTTCGAACCAAGAAAAAGAAAAGGTGTTAGCATTCTTTATTTTCTGTTCTGCTGCGTATTCTTTGTTTTCTGAAAAAGTAAAAAAATGATGTGCACTATTCACCCCCCCCTCCTCTAGCACTTTTCAATCTTATAATTGGTATCAGAGTGTGGTGCCTCTAAATTGGTGCAACTACCTTTTCAAGTATTTCTTTTTCATTTTTTTGTCGTCAATTAGAATTAGTGGAATCACCTCTTCTAATTTTTTTTGCTCATGATTTTTTGCTTCTCGAAGTTGGTGCAACACCACTTGAGTTAATTTAATTTTGTCTTATTTTTCTAGCACTACTAATTCAAGACCTAGTCTTGGGACTTTGTCTTTCTGTTATTCATTTTTCTTGCAAGAATCTCTCATTTTTAAATGACCCAAAGTGAAGAACATAACACTTGTCACGCCCCGGAGGAGTCCCTGTCCGAAGAAATTTCGGCAGCACCTCCCCTGTACGGTGGACAATATGAAACTTTCTACAATCAATATACACCTCAGCCACATGCGGCTGGAATCATAATACTAAATAAAAACAATCACACAGGCATTCCACGTAGTTTATATAATAATAAACAAAGCAGTAATAAGATAACAAATAAATCAGTATACCCAGACTCGAAAACAACCCTACTCCACTACACTCGTAAAGCTCAAAAACCAACGAACTTACCTCTTCTGTCGTCCAGACAGGCACGAAGTAGAATGAAATCCAATATTATATCAAAAATCCATCAAAAGGTATCACCCATACAATATCCATAGGAAAAATCCAAAGACAATACTAAAACAAAGTCTGATATAGAAAAAGACCAAAATAAAACAAATAACGAACTAGTAGAGAACTGGCTCTACGTGCAGATGGGGGGCCAGCGACTGGAACTGCTCCGGACAGCCTCAACCTGAAAATATCAACAATGGAGGCGGGGTGAGTCCAACACTTAGCAGGTACAATTGATATGCAAAGTAAAGAAATAACACCTAGCACTAATCATGCGTACAGTCTCCTGATAAAGATAAAGGTAATTACAAACCGAAGAAAACAGGAGAGAATCTGTACTAACCAGGACCCGGTAAAAGGACAAACAGTCCGAAAGGTATAGAAGACCTGTATGCATGTCAATCAAGGTATCCAAGCAATGTGCAGCATATAAGTGCAACAAACACAAACACAAACACAAACAATAAATGCATCATGCATATGATGCCAATGTCATGGTCACCCCTGACGCCAGTCAGCCAACTCACAACAAAAGTGGGACCAAGTGGGTAGGGCTGTGACAACCGTGCACTCAGCAACACTACTCCTGATGAGTGATCGAGTGGACGGGATGCTGTCGGAGTACATACGTACTCCTACCCCAAATCACAAATGGGGGAGCGCAATGCTCTCATCTCCCGGTACGCTATGACGGGGAGGAATCTCTAACGTGCTACACGCTGCGTCATACTACCCCTGAGCAGATCAACGGAGCACCGGAAGAGGCGCTACCACGCTGTGTCCCGCTACCCATGAGCGTCACAACGGAGCACCGAACAGTGATGAAACTGGCAAAGTGCTCGACAATAAAGGAGCAATCAATCACTCAGCATGCAATCATGCGAATGGTGCATGTCACTAAACATGGTAATATACTAAACCAATCTCTGGATATATCATAATGTGCACCAAAGCGAATGAATCATATCAAGGTATCTGATCCTATAAGGTATCAAACCTAGGTCCTGACATGGTAAAATATGGTTATATCACTACCCATGAGCATGTGGAATCAGGTACATATCCATACAAGATGTAAACAAACAATCAATCAACAGGTAGCATGTATTGGGCAGTGATTAACCGAAACAAGTAAGAAACACAATTAATGCATCTTGTTAATTTAATTACTAAGCATATCAAAGACAATAAGTCAAAAGTACCCGCCTCCAATACGGTAGTCAAATCTTATCCAAATACGACGTCGAGATGCTCGTCTCGTGTCAAAGTCCTGTAATACCAATAGATATATTTTTACTTAACTAAATTCTTATAATTAGTTAAATAAACTCTCTAACCCTAAATTAGAGCAAAAACCCTAATCAACACATAAATCTAAATCCATCTACTCATGAACAATTATCTAACATAATTAAATCAAACCATGATCCATAGCATGTATAAAAATGCTTAACTCCTTACCTTATTCCTCAGGCTTGTTCTTGCTGTTGGAAATCAAAAAGTTTGCTAGAAGCAGTAACTGTCGTATCCAAGAAAACCCTACAGCAAAATCTTATCCTCTTCTGGAATTCTAGTACCCCAAAATCGCAACAGGGACGTTGCTGCCTGAGGAAGGTAGCCGCTGGAAGATGGCTGTGGGACCCAAAAACAACCCACAGCAAACCCTAATTCCTAAACCCACTGAACAGCACAGCGAGGAAGCAACATCCACTCGGAAAAGGAGAAGGGTCGGCGCCGGCAGTGGTGGCGGCGCGAGCTGGCTAGGGCACAGCGGCGATCCAGTGGCGATGGCGGCTTCAAAAACTAGGGCTCACTATCACGGAAATCAGAAAGAGGGCCGACAGTCGGCGTCGGCTCTGTGGTGGCGGCAGAGGAGAGGAGAAGAGAAGAAGGCGGTCGGGCGGCGCCGGGTGGCTAGGGCACCGAGGGGTGCGGCTCGGGAGGAAGAAAAGGAGAAGAGAAAGTGGTCGATTGCGTCGCCGACGGCTAGGGCTTCGACAAGGGATCGGCTGCCGGCGTTCGGGAAGAAGTAACTGCCAGCCGGCGGTTAGGGCCCGAGAGAAGAAAAGAAAACACACACGGAGAAGAGGCTCGGGCGCAAAGGCTTCGACGAGGAGAAAAGAAGAATATAAAATAAAGGAAAAGAAAAGTAAAAAGGAAATGTAATTATAAACATTTCCTCACTTAAACGGGTCGCCTAAACAGGCTTTTCCGGGCCCCGTATTTATCCCCGTTAACTCGTCCATACGAGCTCTGAAAAATTCCCGGAAAATTTCCAAAAATTCTGGAAAATTCCTTTATTAAGACTCGCCTATTTTCCGGTATTTTACAACACTGCTCACTCTCCATTCTTTAGCGAAGATGACTTCCCTTACTAGAAGAAGAGAATGGAGGTTTACCTGAAAACCAACATCGACCAATGGTTCAGTATGATGAGGCTACAAGGCTCCAAAAGATGATACAACCAGTGTAATCCTTGATCTAGAAAAATGAAATCCAAAAATGCATAAACAGGTCCAAGTTGACTCAAAGGCACTGAACACTCTCCAATGTAAGTTGACTAAGGAAGAACTCAATTAGGTCAGACCATTGACAACTCGAAGGAGCTCTAGGACAAACTGGTTAAGCTACATGAAGGCACAAACGACGCTAAGGTAACCAAGCATGGTTTATTATCAAAATCTTAATTAACTGATGGTTAAATCTAAATCTAACACAAAATCAAACTATCTTCAAAATAAAATTTTTAACTAAATATCTCACAAAACTATAAGATTAACTTGGTTGAAAATATAGATTGGGTGAGATGAAAATTTTAACTTAAAATTAAAAATTAACTTACAAAAATTTAAAATTAAATTAAAACTTAACTTAAATTAATTAAAATTAAATTAAAACTTAAAACTTCAATTAAATTTAAGTTAATATAATTAAAAGTAAATTAATTTAATTAAACTTAAATTAAAACTTAACGTAATCAAATTTAAATTTAAAATTAAATTATAACTTAAAATTTGAGTTAATCTTAAAATAAATTAACTTAATTTAATTAAACTCAAATTAAAATATTAATTGAACTTAAATTGAAACTTTTTATTAAACTTAACTTAATTTAATTAAAATTAAAATTTAATTCAATTAAAATTTAATGTTTCAAACCTAGCTAATATTTAATAATAATTCCTACTTTTTATAAGAATCTAAGTGAATATTGAATAGTGGTTGCTCCAAACACATGACTAGGGATTACATCAAATTCACTAAACTGACACTCAAAAGAATAGGAACGGATGCCTTGAGAAACAACGATAAACTTAAAGTAATTGAAATAGGTAATATTGAACTCAAATCTAATTTCGGTATTTACAAAGTATTACTTGTCGAAATCTTTAAGTTCAATTTATTTAGCATTAGTCAATTATGTAATACTAGTTTTAAGGTTAAGTTTCTATCATGTGAATGTTTGATTAAGCACACAGACAACCCTTAAATAAAACTTAAGGGATTTAGACAAAACAATATCTATGCAATTAACCTAACTAGCTCCTCACTTAAGTATCATTTGACACAAAAAGAGAAAACTTGACTATGATATAAAAGATTATCCCACACTCACTTTAGAAATATCACTAAATTGAATGACTTAGTTAAAGGATTATCAAAATTAGCTAACTTATAATCAATAATTTGTAATATTTGACAATAAGACAAATAAACTAAATCAACTCACAAACCAACTAATCAACCTCAAATCAACTAAAAACTTGAACTATTGTACTTAGACTTATTTGACTCACATAGAATCAAATCAATTAATGGAATTCTATAATGCTTAGTAATAATTGATGATTATTCAAGATTTACTTGGGTAAAATTCTTAAGAAATAAAGATGAAATATTTGAAATCTTTAGTAACTTTTGTAAATAAATAGAAAATGAAAAAGATTTAAAAATCAAAAGAATTGGGAGTGATAATGGTGGAGAATTTAAAAATCATAGGTTTGATAAATTTTGCTTAGAAAATGGGTACCATAATGAATTGTCATGTCCTAAAATACCTCAACAAAATGGAATAGTGGAAGGAAAAAAAATAGAACACTTTAAGAAGCCACTAGGACAATGCTTAATGAATATCAACTACCTAAATACTTTTGGGCTAAAGCTGTTAATATAGCTTATTGTGTCCAAAATAGAACAACGATAAATGAAAAACATAATAAAACTTCTTATGAAATTTATCATAATACAATACCTAACATTAATTTTTTTTTAAGTATTTGAATGTTCAATATATATTTTAAGTACTAGAGAACACTTAGGAAAATTTACCTCAAAAATTAAAAATAGAATTTTTGTAAGATATTCACTTAATAGTAGAGCTTATAGACTTTATAATAAAAGTACACTAAGAATTGAAGAAACAATAAATCTAAAATTTGATGAAAACTCTAACTCTAAAGAACCTAAATTAAATCAAACTCAATATCAACCAATACACTTTGTTAGGTCTAGCACTGACCAAGGGGGAGCTAGTGAAAACCTTAACCAAATAGAAAATCAAGAAGATGAACAAGATCAACCACAAGAGAATTAACAAGAATAAACTAATTTAAGAACAATAAGAGTTAGCTCTGATCATCCAATTGAATAGATATTATGTCACGCCCCGGAGGAGTCCCTGTCCGAAGAAATTTCGGCAGCACCTCCCCTGTACGGCGGACAATCTGAAACTTTCTACATACACAATATACATCAGCCACAGGCGGCTGGAATATATACACACAACCACGCAGTTATATATATATCATCAGCCCACTCGGCTGGAACAAAACTAAAACACAAAGACTGCTAGCCGGCTAGGCTTACACAACCAATAACAAATACAAAATATCACATATCAACATCAACACTCCAAAAATAAAACCGGAGTACAGAGCTAAACAAACTGATACATAAACAAACAAAACATACGTGAAATTGATAAGTCTTCTGATGTGACGTGGGGACCAGCAGACAGGATATTCCAAGCGACACCATAACCAACCTGGTACCTGAAAAAGATAGTATCAACGGGGGTGAGTTCAACAACTTAGCGAATACCAATGGACATGAGTAGTAAGATATATCTAACAGCAACAAACATGTAATACAGCTTCCTAATCATATATAGGGAATATGCAAAACTGAAAGGTAACTGAGGAAGCTGTACTCACCAGGAACTCCTATCCAGACAAAAGGGTCGTCAAACCGAAAATGTCAATAATCCTGTATACAGGTCAAAAGTATGTATCCAACCAAAATGCAGCAACCAAATGCAGCAAACACAATCATAAAAATATAAATGCATCAATGCATATGATGCTAATGATGCGTCCTGGTCACCCCTGACGCCAGTCAGTCATCTCACACACAAATGGTGAGACCGAGTGGGTAGGGTTGTGACAACCGTGCACTCTGTCGTCACTACTCCTGATGAGTGACCGAGTGGACGGGATGCTGTCGGAGTACTCCTGTCCTGTGACCCCAAATCATAAATGGGGGAGCTCAATGCTCTCATCTCCCGGTACAAGATGACGGGGAGGACATCTCTGCCGGCTACCACGCTGAGTCACCTGACCAACGGAGCCAAACAGAGTCCACCGTCTGCCGGCTACTACGCTGCTACACTAAATGCCAGCGGAGCCAAACAGAGCGGAACTGTCTGCCGGCTACCACGCTGAGTCATAAGACCAACGGAGCCAAACAGCAGAACCGCCACACACCTGCCTGATATACCACTAAACCATGAGTGGGGGTGTGTGCAGTACATGTAACTGGCGATGGGCTCAACCATAGTGGAGCCGACAATCGCACAGCATGCAATCATGATGCATGTCACTATGCATAACAAAAACTGATCAACATAACCATATCCATGTATACAAAATGGGTACTGTAAAAGCGATGGTCACATACCAAAATCTAAAGTACACAGGTCAGATAGAATATCAAAAACCTATGTCCTGAACATAATAAGTATGGAATATCCTGATCAGCATAGAAAAATCCATATATACATAATATGGGTACCACAGTATCAGTAGGTCAAATCCACGGATCTAGGGCATACAGGTCCTCTATGGTATAGCAACCTAGATCCTAAACATATCTCCTTCCATAACATATGTACCAACAATATACACATATCAAGAATCAAGGTCTAGGTACACGAATCATATATGATATACAAATAGAGGTACACAAGCCAGTCACGGCATAAAACCTAAATATCATATATGTAACGACCCAATTTTCCCTATTTCAAGTTCTAAAAGTCCATAAAAATATTTGGAAATACTTTTAAAATATTCTAGAGATTTTTAGGAATTTTTAGAGTATTTTTATGTAATTTTTGGAGGTCGTTTAGTAGGATTACAAAAAGAAAGAAGTTTTAAAAAAATAACGTTGAAGGTGAGATTCGAACCCACGACCTCGGGTCGGACTGACCCAACCGGACACGACCCAACCAGCTGAGATACACGGTTTTGTTAACCTTATATGGAGTGAATAATATTTAAGCAGTAGTTAGTGAATAGAGAATAAATAGGAAGAAAAATAGTTGCAGCCGAGACTCGAACCTGCGAGCCGCGCTTTAAGCAAAACACAGCCAACCAACTGTGCCAGCGAGTTTTGTTAATTAAGGAAAGAACGGATTATATTTAAGGTATAGTTAGTAATAGAAAACCTAGTTATAAAGGGATTAAGTTTTCCCTTTCTCGCCGAAAACCCTATTCGCCCTTTCTTTCTCTCGCGACGGCGCGCGACGGTCTCGGGCGGAAACGCAGCAAGGTTAGGGTTCTTCCTCCAGCGAGGGGTTTTTCCGAGAATCCTTCTCATCCTCGTGATCTCCCCGACGTGGAGAGCCCGTGGACGCGTAGAAGGTGCTGTGATTTCGAGTCTCGCCGAATCCTAGCAACCCTTTTCTTCGGTTGTAAGTCCAAGAACGCTCGGTGAGTTGCTTCTCACCTGCAGTAGGAGTTGTTTTCGGACCTCGTTCTTCTCGGTTTTGAAACATGCTGTGGGATTATGGTGTTGTGCTTTTTGCCGTGAATCTCAAAGAATAGGAAAGAATTTTTAGTTTAAGCATATAGTTTAGTTTTGCCTCCTCTATTAGATTCTTTTGGTTTTCTTAAACAAATACAGATTGGATTTCTGTTTTCGTTTTGTTCTTCCTTATTGCTAGGATTGGTTTATTTTTCGTTTTGCTGGATTAGCTGCCTTTAAATTCTGCTGGGAATTGGTTACTTATGTTACTGTGTTGCAGTATTAATTTGATGCTGGGAAGGATCAGCAAAGGTAGTAGAATTCTTTTGTGGTTTAACAAGTATGCACAGCTTGTAGTTAGAAAATTCTGTTATGAGTTTTTGTAGTTTAACAGGCATGAACAGCTGACCCTTTAAGCATCCCAGTATCTAATTCATCACTGATTTACTAATTAAGAATAGCCTCTTATAACTAGCATTTTTTTGATTTGTATTTCCTTGTTTTAATGGGCATGAATGGATATATCTATAGTAGCATGCAGATTAGTTTTCCTTTCCTTGCTACCATATTGAGCATGAACAGAACATAGGTATATATATGTGGTGCATTTTCCTTACTTGAACAAGCATGAACGACCTTCATTGTTAGCACTTTTGAGTAGCTTTAGCCTTAGCTTATTTGCAGATTTATTCAGAAATTTAGTTTTAGAATTCATTTGCTATGCACGGGCAAGAACAACCTTCTAATCTATTTGGCCGGATTTAGGTTTTTATGTTGAACATGAATTTCTTTGTAAATCAAGCATACAGTGTTCTTAAGTCCCTTAGTTCCTTATGGGTGGTTTTATTTTATGAGCTTAGAACGCTAGTATGTTTGGGAAGATTTATTGTTGCTGTTTTAAGGAGCAAGAACAGTTCCTAACATTAGTATTTTAGTTTTGGGTACCTTGCATTCTAACAAGCATGAAATTATTAGTTTCTTTGCTATTACATAAGCATGAGTTTTTATCTTTAAGAACTATAAGCAAGAAAGACTAAGGTTTAGACTTGATTTCAATTTCAGAATATTGAATATCAAAAGCGCACACAAGGTGTTTGCTTAAATGCCAAGTAAGGGCAAGTATAAAGAAGTTATAGTTAAAAAGAAAGTATTTTACTTTTAAAGGGCATGTACCGGACACAAGATCCAAGGGATGGGCTCCAAGTTGCCCCTAGGCACATGGCCTAGAAGTATCTTAGTAGTTTCGGGATTAGCTACCTCGATTCTTATTAAGAATGCGCGCAAAGTGGTACAATGCCGGGCCCAAGAGAAGTTGATTATTATTTTGAAGTATTAAAGTATAAGTTTTGAAACAAATGAAACAAGCTTCAAATATGTTTAGATTTAGAAAGTTTAGTTTCTTGTTATTTGAAGCATGCAGTAGTAGTTTATTTGTTTCTTGCTACTAAATTATTCAGCATGTTTAGCTTTACATGTTTAGTAGTTTTACATGTTTAGTAGCTTTACATGTTTAGTAGTTTTACATGTTTAGTAGCTTTACATGTTTAGTAGCTTTACATGTTTAGTAGTTTTACATGTTTAGTAGCTTTACATGTTTAGTAGCTTTACATGTTTAGTAGTTTTACATGTTTAGTAGCTTTACATGTTTAGTAGCTTTACATGTTTAGTATTTCAGTTAGTATGATTCCTTTATTGGATTTTGTGCATGTTTAGCTTTACATGTTTAGTAGCTTTACATGTTTAGTAGTTTTACATGTTTAGTAGCTTTACATGTTTAGTATTTCAGTTAGTATGATTCCTTTATTGGATTTTGAGCATGTTTAGCTTTACATGTTTAGTAGTTTTACATGTTTAGTAGCTTTACATGTTTAGTAGCTTTACATGTTTAGTATTTCAGTTAGTATGATTTCTTTATTGGATTTTGAGCATGATTAGCTATACATGTTTAGTATTTCAGATAGTATGATTCCTTTGCTATTTATGAGCATGAGTAGCTTTACATGTTAGCATTCAGTTTTAGCATGTTTTTTTTCATTTATATACATGCATATCGAGTTTTTGTGAGTAGATAGCGCTCACTAAGCTTTATGCTTATAGACTGCACTTCCTCCTACTGCAGATAAAGGAAAGGAAAAGATTTAGCAAGGAAGGCGACAAGGTGGTGGTGATGAAGGTGTGTGATGGCTGGACTATGGGGAGATCAAGAGTTTGCTAAGGAATCGTTAAGACTTTTCTGTTTAGAGTTCTTTAGTTTTCTTTAAATGCTATTATGAGTCAAGATTGTAATTAAGTTTATTCCGCATTTGTAGTTGGGTTCTATTGATGGAGTGATATTGTTGTTTGCTATTATCAGGGTAGTTTCCTTCTTTTATTTGTGATATTATACTGCGTGGTTGTGAAGATATATGTTCCAGCCGCCTGTGGCTGTGTATATAGTGTTTGTATCCCAGTTTGGGGTCACCGGTACAGGGGAGACTCTGTCGAAATTTTTCGGTAGGGATTTCTCGAAGTTAAGTAGCGTACCGGTTAAGTAGTAGTAAGAAGGGTGGTTGTTATAGTTGGTATCAGAGCGATATCGACCTTTACAGTTAAGAGGGAAAAAAAAATATAGTAGTCAAGTAGTGGTCCACCTTTAGAGAGTAGTAGTAGTGTAGAAAGGTGGGTCATTACAAGATAATCTCGATACACATGACTGAAACCAAAAGTTCAGAACTTAGTCCTAACCTCAGTAAAACATGGTATGTCACTTACTCTAGGAACTAAGGTACTCATGGTAATACAGTACTCATGGCAATAAGATACTCATGGTAACAAATCACGAGATATAAGCACGGATACATAACAAGCGACAAACCTAACATGCTATGGATATCAAATAGTGACATACCAAAGACAAACATGTTCATTGTTGGCAGCTATAAAGTACTATGCATATCCAAATGATGATATCATAAAAGATAAGTCAAGAGGTACCCGCCTCCAATGTAGATCGAATCAAACCAATCCAAATGTCGAGACGCCCGTCTCGAATCACCGTCCTCAATTTACAGCCTTGTTTAAGAACATGAAGTTGTTGGAATTTGCTGAAGTCAATGACTGCCAGATCCACGAAAATCCACAGCACAAGACTACCCTCGTACTCACTGATCCACGCCAAGAGATAGTTGCTGCTGGAATTAGAACAAGCAAACCAAATCAACAATTCATCAAGATCCTTGAACCTACAGAATTTCCAACCAAAACTAAACCTCTTTGCTGAAATTTTTCCCACAGTGCACAACACTTGACTGGAATCCCCCTTACTGCTCCAATTAATAACAGATGATACAGATTCATCAAGACAACATCAAGAAAAAAAAAACAAATTTGAGAACTTACTGGTAGCACTAACCTTATCACCTTCTCCTTAAAAGACCCTCAACTGAAACAAGATCCACCTCAATAAACTAAAAACCCCAATCTTTGTTCCAGATTAGTGGAAGAACAGACTCCGCATCTGGAACTAGTACACAACATGGAGGAGGTCGGCGTTGTTCGAGTCAAGAGATGGCAGCATCGGCTGGGCACAGTGAAGACCACACAGAATAGATCTAGAGCAGAAGAATTCGGTGGGCTAATCGGTGCTCGGAAGAAGAGAGGAAGGGGCTCTTCTCGGTGATCGAAGGAAGGGGCTCGGATGCCGGCGAATCAAGCGCAGGGGAGAGATCGGCAATGGGCGACTCGGCCAACGGTGGCCCGCGAGATCGCTCCGCAAGAGCGACTGTCGGAAGAGAAGAAGAGTCGGGCGGAGGCGAGGCTTCCCTTGTCTCTCGTCGGTCGGCGGCAGAGAGAGTGAGCGTGCGTGTGAGGGAGATAAGGAGAGATTCGGCGCCGATTGGAGAAGTTAGGGCAGGGAATCGGCGGGGAAAAGAGGACTCGACGCAAGTTCAGGGAAGGAAACGAAGGAAAAATAGAAAATAAAAGAAAAAGAAAAAAAAAGAAAAGGAAATAAATGAAAATAAACATTTCCTCGCTTAAAGGGGTAGTCTAAACAGGTTTTTCCGGGCCCCGTTTTTATCCCCGTTAACTCGTCCGTACGAGCTCCGAAAAAAACTCCGAAAAATTTCCAAAAATTCCGAAAAATTCCTTTATCATTATTCTCCTATTTCTGGTATTTTACATTCTCCCCCACTAATAAAAATTTGGTCCCCAAATTTCGTTATCTACCATCAGCAAGTACTAACAATAGACATGAAGTATAAATGCTGAACGGTAAACTGAATCACATACCTCAAGTAAAAAAAATGGGGATATCGAGCTCGGATAGTATCCTCGAGCTCCCAAGTAGCCTCCTCGTTCGAATGATGCTGCCAACCAACTTTAACCAATCGGATAGTCTTGTTCCGTAACCGACACTCCTTCCGGTCAAAAATCCGTACCGGAATCTCCTCATAGGTAACGTCAGGCTGAAAGGAAACTGGTATATCAGACAGTACATGAGCTGGGTCGGTTACGTATCTTCAAGCATGGATACGTCATGAACGCCTGCTAGGGACGGTGGTAGTGCTAGCCGGTAAGCTACTGCTCCAATCCTTTCCAAGATCTGGAAAAGTCTAATGTATCGCGGAGCTGGCTTACCTCTGAGGTCAATCTCTTCACTCCTTTCGTGGGTGAAGCTCGCAGAAATACATGATCGCAAATGGAGAACTCTAAAAGTCTCCGACTCCGATCAGCATAACTCTTCTGGCAGTCATGTGCCTTTAACATCCTCCGTCTGATAATGCGGACCAACTCTGCCTCATACTGAGCTCTATGAGGTCCTAATAACTGGGCCTCCCCAACCTCAACCCAGAGGATGGATGTCCGACAAGGCCTACCTTACAACGCTTCAACGATGGCATTTGGATAGCCGAATGCAAACCGTTGTTGTAGACGAACTCTACCAATGGCAAATGGTCCTACCAACTGCCCATAAAATCCAATACACAAGACCTCAGCAAATCCTCTAGAGTCTGAATGGTCCGCTCTAACTGTCCATCTGTCTACGGATGGAAAGTTATACTAAAACAGAGCTGCATGCCCAAGGCCTGCTGCAGACTCTGTCAAAAACGAGACGTGAACCGAGGTCTCTATCTGAAATAATAGTCAACGGAACACCACGTGATCTGATGATCTCCCGGTAAAACAGATCTACCATTCTATCCAGGAAATCTGTTCTCCAATTAGCCAAAACGTGCGTGGATTTGGGTAATTGATCAAAGATTACCCAAATCACGTCATGGTCTCGTCATGTCCTCGGCAAACTCACCACAAAGTCCATAGTAATATATTCCCATTTCCACTCGGGAATAGGAATCCACTGAAATAAACCGATAGATCTCTGGTGCTCGGCCTTCACTTGCTGACAGACAAGACATCTAGCTACAAAATCCGCGATGTCTCCTTTCATGTCGTTCTACCAATAGAAACACCTCAAATCTTGGTACATACGGGTACCGCCTGGGTGGACAGCAAATCATGAGCGACGATCCTCCGAAAGTAACTTCTATAAGACCGGATGAGACTGAAATACGCAAAAATCTGTCTCGAAAATGTATAACGCCCTCCTCGTCTCGTGTGAATTCGGTCTGCTACCCGGAAGCTATCTGGCTACAAATAAACTGCCAATACTGATCGGCAGCCTAGGGCTCTCGGATCCTCGTCCTGATCGACGACTAAGCAGCCATGGTAACAAGCATACCCTGCTCTGTCTGTAGCCACAACTCGGTGGCAAGCCAAAGTCACTCTAAACTTCCGGCTATGTGCGTCGACAACCACATTAGTTTTTCCTGGGTGATAGCTAATGGTACAATCAAAATCCTTCAAGAACTCCATCCATCTTCCCTGTCGGAGATTAGATTCCTTTCTAAGTGAACAAATATTTGAGACTCTTATGGCCAATGAGAATCTCAAATGTAACGCCATATAAATAATGTCGCCAAATCTTCATGGCAAAAATAATGGCGACTTGCTCCAGATCATGTACAAGGTAGTTCTTCTCATGTTCCCTCAACCGACGAGAAGCATAGGAGACTACCATATCGTGCTGCATCAGAACAGCGCTAAAACCCTGAATAGATGTGTCGGTGCAGAGGACATATTCGTCCTCTCCAGAAGGTAAAAATTCAAAATCGGAGTCGACACTAGTCTCCGCTTCAGCTCCTAGAAGCTGGTCTTGTTATCCTCAGTTCAAGTGAACTTCACGCCTTTCCCAGTCAGGCGTGTCAGTGGCATAACAACGCGTGGAAAACCCTCAACGAAAGGTCTATAATATCCTGCGAGTCACAAAAGACTACGGATCTCCTACACTAATTTCGGCTGTTCCCAACGGTAACAACATCTATCTCCTGTGGAACCACGGTACACTCCTACTGGTGACCGTGTGTCCCAAACATCATCACAAGAGACAATCCAAATCAGCACTACTGATAATCACATATAGATATTCTCGTCGAATCATCTCTGGATCTATGCAAAGGTGGTGCACGTGACTCACCTCGGATCCGAAATAGATCACCACATCGTCAACAAAGACAATGGAAACCAATCTAAACATTCTAGGAATACCCATATCATCGAGTCCATGATAACATCTAGGCTCTGTAAGCCTTAATGATAAAACCAAAATACATAATTTCCGTATCACAAACATTCTTAACCATAAGATCCTCAACAATAAACAGATCTGATCACCCACTAATAACATAAATCACCAAGGAAAAGATCCTCTAGTGTGAGAGCAACGCTCCATCACACGAAATACCACAAATGTGGGAGCAACTCTCTACCACAAGAAATCCTCCATATGTGGGAGCAACGCTCCACCACAAATAATCCGAAAATGTATCTGCAATAGATATGAGAGCAATGCTCCGCTATAACCAATCTGCAATAGGTGGGAGTAACGCTCCACCACAAAACAATCCCTAAATATGTGGGAATCCAGAATATGTGGAAGCTACGCTCTACCACAAATGATCCATAACATGTGGGAGCTACTCTCTACCACAACAATACAAAAGTGCCCAAAGCACCCAACTATCTAGCTAGAGACTGCACAAGATCTCTCTACCACAGATCACTGTGGGTAGCCTAGGGTATAACCACCCAGTAAGCAAATCAAATCCATAGTCAACTCTATCATCCTCCTAGTGGGTCGGTCACCCACTAATGGGAGAATTAGTTGACAGGGTAAAACGACCAATATCATAATGTAGACATTTAATATTCTACATTTAACATAGGTAGAATCATCATGATGCTACCAACCATACATCTGACACACGTGCACACACAACATATGTATGATCGACATAATCCTCCGATTAGTACACACCAAAAATACTCACATCATAGGTATAAATCACCGTGATACCTCCAACAATGCATACCGAACCCGTGTGCACATATCAATATAGGTATAATCGACAATACACCTCAAACAACACTCACCTGACATATATACACATATGCCAAGAGTATAATCAACGTATACTTCCAATAAGGCATACTAAAACCCAGGTGCATTCACAAATCACACAAAATCAACAAGATACCTCAAATACCACACCAAACACATATGTACATACCACAACACCGATGTAGCCGACAAGATACTTCCAACATGACATTCACACCCATGTGCACATACCACGACACAGATTTAAATCGATAAGATACCTCCAACATGTCAATCAGGCACGTACAGCTAACTAAATAGCTATAATCCACAAGATACCTACAATAACCATATCTAGATGGGAATACCCACACTATCCACAAATGAACTATCCATCATAGAACTCCTTCAACTCATAACAATCATATGTACACTTCATAGATATGCATAATCAGCATATTTAATCCAATCTATCACACCAACCCTATGCCATCTTCGAAGTTATCGAATTAGGTACAAACAGTCTAAAATTACAGTACCCATGGAATAGGATACTTCGATCCTCTATCGACTGACCAAATCATCAATAGTATATGGCTAATCCAATCCTTTCCCACGTCAGGATAAGCTAGATACTCGATGTGCTCAAGATATCCAACTAACCACGAATAACTCAAGATTCAAACATCTAAAAGTAAAGTAGGTCAATCCCCTACTGTTCGGGTCAACAAAACTAATCGGTCATCTACTAACTAATCAAGAATAAATAAAGCCTCTACAAGCATCCAAGGTAAATCGATCGCGACTACCCAAGTCAACAAACGTAGATCAGTCTTCTACTGACCGATCTAACAAAAGCAAACTAATCATCTGCTGATAAAATTAACTAAGATAACATGGTATTCTACGGCTAAGTCAACATGAATATATAGATACTATCCATTACCCAACTAATAATAGCAGAGACTGGTATGTACCTCAATCCATTATCCAACTAGTAATAACAGAAACTAAAACTACTGGTGTATGATATGAAAAATCACCAGAAACTGTAATCCCTCACATGTAATATGGCTACAACATCAGACAGATACTAGATACACAGTGTCATAACTATCACATTCAACAATGCATACTCTAACTAAATAGTAGGATAACAGTATACCAACATACCTCCTATAGCTTGGAGATGTCCTGCTGCTGCCAGGTCCCAAAACCCAAAAAGTCACATCGAGAAGACCAAAACATGAAATCCGAAACACTGGAAAAAATAAGACACGTAAGTCGATCTCTGATACCAAATAAATTGATATCAGATAAATCTCGAAAATCCAGAACACATAGCAAGTATCGTATACCTGCTCTGATACCACTAAATTGTCACGCCCCGGAGGAGTCCCTGTCCGAAGAAATTTCGGCAGCACCTCCCCTGTACGGGTGACAATCTGAAGCATTTCTACAGGCATAATATACATCAGCCACAGGCGGCTGGAATATATACACACAACCACGCAGTTATATATATATCATCAGCCCACTCGGCTGGAACAAAACCAAAACACAAAGACTGCTAGCCGGCTAGGCTTACACAACCAATAACAAATACAAAATACCACATATCAACATCAACACTCCAAAAATAAAATCGGAGTACAGAGCTAAACAAACTGATACATAAACAAACAAAACATACGTGAAACTGATAAGTCTTCTGATGTGACGTGGGGACCAGCAGACAGGATATTCCAAACGACACCATAACCAACCTGGTACCTGAAAAAGATAGTATCAACGGGGGTGAGTTCAACAACTCAGCGAATACCAATGGACATGAGTAGTAAGATATATCTAACAGCAACAAACATGGAATACAGCTTCCTAATCATATATAGGGAATACGCAAAACTGAAAGGTAACTGAGGAAGCTGTACTCACCAGGAACTCCTATCCAGACAAAAGGGTCGTCAAACCGAAAGTGTCAAGAATCCTGTATGCAGGTCAAAAGTATGTATCCAACCAAAATGCAGCAACCAAATGCAGCAAACACAATCATAAAAATATAAATGCATCAATGCATATGATGCTAATGATGCGTCCTGGTCACCCCTGACGCCAGTCAGTTATCTCACACACAAATGGTGAGACCGAGTGGGTAGGACTGTGACAACCGTGCACTCTGTCGTCACTACTCCTGATGAGTGACCGAGTGGACGGGATGCTGTCGGAGTACTCCTGTTCTGTGACCCCAAATCATAAATGGGGGAGCTCAATGCTCTCATCTCCCGGTACAAGATGACGGGGAGGACATCTCTGCCGGCTACCACGCTGAGTCACCTGACCAACGGAGCCAAACAGAGTCCACCGTCTGCCGGCTACTACGCTGCTACACTAAATGCTAGTGGATCCAAACAGAGCGGAACTGTCTGCCGGCTACCACGCTGAGTCATAAGACCAACGGAGCCAAACAGCAGAACTGCCACACACCTGCCTGATATACCACTAAACCATGAGTGGGGGTCTGTGCAGTACATGTAACTGGCGATGGGCTCAACCATAGTGGAGCCGACAATCGCACAGCATGCAATCATGATGCATGTCACTATGCATAATAAAAACTGATCAACATAACCATATCCATGTATACAAAATGGGTACTGTAAAAGCGATGGTCACATACCAAATTCTAAAGTACACAGGTCAGATAGAATATCAAAAACCTATGTCCTGAACATAATAAGTATGGAATATCCTGATCAGCATAGAAAAATCCATATATACATAATATGGGTACCACAGTATCAGTAGGTCAAATCCACGGATCTAGGGCATACAGGTCCTCTATGGTATAGCAACCTAGATCCTAAACATATCTCCTTCCATAACATATGTACCAACAATATACACATATCAAGAATCAAGGTCTAGGTACACGAATCATATATGATATACAAATAGAGGTACACAAGCCAGTCACGACATAAAACCTAAATATCAGATAATCTCGATACACATGACTGAAACCAAAAGTTCAGAACTTAGTCCTAACCTCAGTAAAACATGGTATGTCACTTACTCTAGGAACTAAGGTACTCATGGTAATACAGTACTCATGGCAATAAGATACTCATGGTAACAAATCACGAGATATAAGCACGGATACATAACAAGCGACAAACCTAACATGCTATGGATATCAAACAGTGACATACCAAAGACAAACATGTTCATTGTTGGCAGCTATAAAGTACTATGCATATCCAAATGATGATATCATAAAAGATAAGTCAAGAGGTACCCGCCTCCAATGTAGATCGAATCAAACCAATCCAAATGTCGAGACGCCCGTCTCGAATCACCGTCCTCAATTTACAGCCTTGTTTAAGAACATGAAGTTGCTGGAATTTGCTGAAGTCAATGACTGCCAGATCCACGAAAATCCACAGCACAAGACTACCCTCGTACTCACTGATCCACGCCAAGAGATAGTTGCTGCTGGAATTAGAACAAGCAAACCAAATCAACAATTCATCAAGATCCTTGAACCTACAGAATTTCCAACCAAAACTAAACCTCTTTGCTGAAATTTTTCCCACAGTGCACAACACTTGACTGGAATCCCCCTTACTACTCCAATTAATAACAGATGATACAGATTCATCAAGACAACATCAAGAAAAAAAAAAACAAATTTGAGAACTTACTGGTAGCACTAACCTTAACACCTTCTCCTTAAAAGACCCTCAACTGAAACAAGATCCACCTCAATAAACTAAAAACCCCAATCTTTGTTCCAGATCAGTGGAAGAATAGACTCCGCATCTGGAACTAGTACACAACGTGGAGGAGGTCGGCGTTGTTCGAGTCAAGAGATGGCAGCATCGGCTGGGCACAGTGAAGACCACACAGAATAGATCTAGAGCAGAAGAATTCGGTCGGCTAATCTGTGCTCGGAAGAAGAGAGGAAGGGGCTCTTCTCGGTGATCGAAGGAAGGGGCTCGGATGCCGGCGAATCAAGCGCAGGGGAGAGATCGGCAATGGGCGACTCGGCCAACGGTGGCCCGCGAGATCGCTCCGCAAGAGCGACTGTCGGAAGAGAAGAAGAGTCGGGCGGAGGCGACGCTTCCCTTGTCTCTCGTCGGTCGGCGGCAGAGAGAGTGAGCGTGCGTGTGAGGGAGATAAGGAGAGAATCGGCGCCGATTGGAGAAGTTAGGGCAGGGAATCGGCGGGGAAAAGAGGACTCGACGCAAGTTCGGGGAAGGAAACGAAGGAAAAATAGAAAATAAAAGAAAAAGAAAAAAAAAAGAAAAGGAAATAAATGAAAATAAACATTTCCTCGCTTAAAGGGGTAGTCTAAACAGGTTTTTCCGGGCCCCGTTTTTATCCCCGTTAACTCGTCCGTACGAGCTCCGAAAAAAAACTCCGAAAAATTTCCAAAAATTCCGAAAAATTCCTTTATCATTATTCGCCTATTTCTGGTATTTTACATATTAGGTCACCCAAACCTAAGGGATCAAACTAGATTAATATTTAGAAAACTAAGTCAAATTACATTAATATCTAAAAGTGAGCTTGCCCAAAATAATAGAAGCATTACTACTTGACCCATATTAGATTATAGCCATCCAAGAAGAATTGGCTCAATTTGAACAAAATGAAATCTAGGACTTAGTACCTTTGCCCCAAAACAAAAAATTCATAGAAATAAAATGGTATTTATAAACAAACTAAATAAAAAGGTGATTTATAAGAAATAAAGCAAGATGAGTAGGAAAGTGTTTAGTCAAGTAGAGGGACTTAACTATGATGAAACATATGCCCCAGTAGATAGATTTGAATCCATTAGAATGTTATTGAGTTATGCAATGCATAAAAGATTCAAACTCTACCAAATAGATGTTAAATCCACTTTCTTGAATGGACTAATTAAGGAAGAAGTTTATATAGGTCAACCATCTAGGTTTGAAAGTATAGATCATCGTGACCATGTATTCAAATTAAAGAAAGCTTTATACGGTCTAAAATAAGCACCTAGGGCATGGTACGAAAGATTATCTACATATATGATAGACAAAGGATTCAATCAAGGATGAGTCGACTCAACCCTTTTCGTAAAAAATCTTGAGTCAGATATTTTTATAGCCTAAGTATAAGTAGATATATAGTTTTTAGATCAACAAATTCAAAAATTTTACAAGAATTTATAACTTTAATGGAATAAAAATTTAAAATGAGTCTAGTAGGTGAACTAATATTTTTCTTAGGTTTACAAATCAAACAACTAAAGAAGGTAATTATGTTTATCAATAAAAATACACAAAAGAATTATTTAAAATGTTTGATGGAAAATATTAAGAAAATAAAAACATTAATGACAACAAATATAACATTAGATATGTTAGAATGTATACTAAAAGCCTAGTTTTTTGTATAAATATTAATTTTAAAATGAGAATTACATTGGTTAAATGTCTGTGTTTAGTTAAATGCAGTTATCCATTTAATTTATATTGTAGATAACATGGTGTGTGGTGTCACACAGAAGATCATGTTATCAGTTCCTTATAAATTATAAATAGAAGCTCACAACCAAGATGGATTGGGACAAACCATTGGAATGGTTGTAGTGTAATTTGGTACTAATTTATCTTGACTATAAAATTACACTAGTACACTATGTGTGTATAGAGCAGGACCATTTGAGATTATTCCTTTTATACTAACTGTATAAAAGAACAGAACCTTTGTTATTATGGATCTGTGTACTTTTAATCTCGATATAATAACAAGCACATGTACTTAGTATTTATTTCTTTAATTTATCAAAGGGTGAGATTTATTCATTAAATCAATAGGCCCGATAAGTTGAGAAATAATATGGTGTTGTTGATTATAGAAGGAAACTGTGTCCTATTTATTAGGATGATGATGTCCCCATGAGGAGCTCATAAGGATTGTCATGTAAATCCTGCAGGTGGACTTAGTTCCGACATGACAATGAAGTTGAGTGGTACTACTCTTAGAGCTAGATGTTAATTAAGTGAGTTGTCAGTAACTCATTTAATTAATAGGCATTCGATATCTTAAACATAGGGAGATTAACACACTCATGATAAGAAGGAGCCCATAATGTAATATGAGATTGGTGCGGTAGTTCAATAATAACTTTTTAGTTGTATGAATTATTATTGATGAACTTGAGTTGGATGTTCGGGTCGAACACAGGAAGCTCAAGCTCATCAGGAGGTCAAAACCAATTCCTCCTCTAGATCCCTGTTGTAGCCTCTATGTATAAAGCCTTGCACCCACCCAAGTCATCCTTATGGCCGGCCACATCCTTGCTTGGTGCCCAAGCAAGGGGTCGGCCACCCTTTGCTTGGTGCCCAAGCAAGAGGCCGACCAAGATGAGTTAGAAGTGGTTTTTAATTTTTTTTAATCTTTCTTTTTGTAGCCATCTACAATGTTTTAAAAGAGAGATTTTAAATTTTAAAAACTTTCCTTTTTTTGAAGCTATCCACATGGTTTTAAAATAGAGTTTTAAATTTAAAAAATCTTAATTTCCTTTTGTAGTCATCTACAATGGTTTAAATGAGAGATTTTATTTTTATTAAAACTTTCCTTTTTTGTAACCATGATTTAAAAGAGAGGTTTTAATTTTAAAACTTTCCTTTAGTAGCCATCCACAATAGGAAATTTAAAAGAGAGATTTTAATTGTTGTTAAAATCTTTCATTTTTAGCCATTACCAAGGATAATAAAAGAGGATAGATGGTGCCTTAGAGGTAATAATCATCTACACAATTTCTATTCCTCTTCTATTCTCCTTGTGGCCGGCCCCCTCATATTCTTATTCTCTCCTTGCTTTCTCCTAAGGTTGGCGACATCAAGAGGCTTCAACCATCTTGTGGCCGGCGGGTTGCAAGGAAGAAAGAAGAACAAGAGGTGGTGTTCCTAGCTTTGATCCCTTGGTGGCCGAAAGTCTTGGAAGAAAGAAGGACTTGGGTGGTTTTTGCGTCTTGGTAGATCGTCACCCACACAACGTCCAAGAGGAGGAGAGGAATACAGCAGAAGATCAAGAGGTCTTTAAGCTACAAAGAAAGGTATAACTAGTTAATTGTTTTCGTTGTGTACTAGTTTATTTTTCCTTTGTATGGATCCTGAAGTACCAACATGTAACGACCCAATTTTCCTTACTTTGAGTTCTAAATATCTTTGAAAATGTCTGAAAATACTTTTAAAATATTCTAGGGATTTTTAGGAATTTTTAGAGTATTTTTATACAATTTTTGGAGTCCGTTTGGCATTTTTACTAGGAGGAGGAAGTTTAAAAAAAAGAAAAAAAAACACAAAGTACAAGAACTAGGATTCGAACCCAGCTTCTCGGGCCCAAGCAATAATCGACCCAACCAACTGAGCTGAGCTCGTTTTATTAACTAAGTGTGTGAACAAATATATTTAAGTTATAGGTGGAACAGAATCACCTAGGTTATTAAAGGAGGTTAATTTCTTTTCCCGAAACCTAAAAAAACCCAAATCTCTCTCCCTTCTCACCCACGCGGCGCCGTCTTCTCCTCTCGGGCGAAACCGCAGCCAAGGCTAGGGTTTCTTCCTCCGGCGTCGGCGACGTGCTTTTTCGGCCGGTCTCCACCCGTGGGTGACCATTCCGGCAAGGGGAGCTCGGGGAACACAAGGAAACGGGAGAAAACGAAGCTCTACCGAAACCCTAGGACACTTGTCTTCGGTTGTAAGTCCAAGAACCTGAAGTAAGTGCTTCTCACCTGCGGTAGGAGTAGCTTTCGGGGTTTTCGTTTGCGTTTTGTTGTTGTGTAATGAACAAGAGCAGCTTTTCATTCTAGCGTATGCTTTAATTTCAACCCTTGCTCTAACAATCCAGTTTAAGATTTGGTTTCAATCCTTTGATATTTTTTTAGTGCACGGACAGAATCTTGATGTTTCCCTTGTTTTATCACAGCATGTTTTTGATGTGTTTACCTCACAATTCAAGCATGTTTAAGTGGATATAAATTCCTTCAAGCTACAACATGATGAAAGATTGTTAGGTTCATGAATAAGTTAGTTGTTACAAGCTTGATGTGTGGAAACTTTTACTGCTGTGAATCTAACTAAGATTACCATCTATGACCATGTGGTTTTGTTATTGACTATTGAAATTCGGTTTGCAATATACCATGTTACTTACTAGTAGTGTAGTTGTTTTTAAAACTCTGTGGAGATCAGTTTGAATAAGTACTGGCTTATATTAGTGATATATGCTTTAGAACCTCTCGTATAATGAATAAAAGAGAGAAGTGCAAGTAAAGAAAGACTAAGTCACAATCTGATCCTAAATTTCAGAATTTAGAATCAAAGCACACTAAGTGCTTAAATCAATGCCAAGGCATTTTATCACAAGAAGTATTTAAAGAAGGATATAAAGAAAAGTATTTTACTTTTAAAAGGGCATGTACCGGACACAAGGTCCAAGGGATGGGCTCCAAGTTGCCCCTAGACATAAGGTCTAGAAGTGTCTTAATGGTTTTGGGATTAGCTACCTCAATTCTCATTAAGAAAGGCGCGCAAAGTGGTACAATGCCGGGCCCAAGTAAAGTTGAATATTATTTTAAAGTATAAAAGTATTAATTTGAAAACAAACAGAACAAGTTCATTTATCCAAGTTGCAAATTCTAGCAAGTAAATTTTTGTTTCCTTTAGAGATGCATGATGTAGTTCTATCTGCTATTTTCATGTTGAGCATGTACTCCCTGTTTTCAGTTATGCTTATGCATTCCTTATCGGATTTTGTGAGTAGAAAGCACTTACTAAGCTTTTAGCTTATAGATACTACTTTTTCCTCCTACCGCAGATATAGATAAAAATAAAGGAAAAGCTAAAGTGGTGTAGAAGAAGGCGACAAGGAGACGTCGATGGTGTGTGTGTGGTGGCTGATATGGAAGCTTGGAATTTTGCTAGATGATTTTGGAAATGTTCTGCTAGTGTTCTTTCGATTTCTGCTATAGTGGAACTACATTGCCATGCTAAGGATTGTTATATACTCAGTATTTTTATGTGCATGTTAGTATTCTATATGAGTTTTGTTCTATGGAGAAATTTGCATGGGATGTTCGATGGTTATAAGCTCAGTACTTTTATGTGCATGTTAGTATTCTATATGAGTTTTGTTCTATGGAGAAATTTGCATGGGATGTTCGGTGGTTATAAGCTCAGTACTTTTATGTGCATGTTAGTATTCTATATGAGTTTTGCTTTAATGGAAACACTGCAACATGATTAACTTCTGCTGTAGTGATTTTTTTAATTACAGTAAGTGGTATACATGAATAGCTAGCAATTTCCTATGGTCGGTATTCCTTTTGTTACTGCTGGGATTTCAATCTGCTGTGAAGTAGTGTGCTCAGCATTCTTTATTGCTGCTGAATTTTTGGTCTGCCATGAATTCCTAGTTGAGTGTAGTTTGTAAATTTTGTTAGAAGGGTGAAGTGATGTGCTCGGTATTCTTGTGAATATGCTAGGTTATTTTGCTACTGCTTGCTTGGAATATTCACTTGGTAACTGCTTTACATGCTAGTATTCTGCATTTTTGTAGAAGTATTTGTTTTATGGAAGGAAAATATGTGAAGTTCGGATTTGTGTGCAATAAATGAGCAGTAGATTTAATTGACTTCCTTTTATTTCTTTTCGGTTGTAGAATGAAATGAATGCAAGATAACAAGTGGTGTAGTAAGCAGTAGAGGTATTTAAGCTTCATATGTCTGTACGTTATACTTGCTGTTTCACTTATTGCATGTTTAATCCTGTAAAGAAAAAAAAATAAACCAGCAAGAAAGAAAAGAAAAAAAAATATATGTATCAAAAAAATTTTATGCTGCTATTTAGAGACATATTCTGATATGTGATATGTTTCCATTAGTTTAAAGTATCTCTGGTCTTAAAGTAAGTGGTATCAGTTATGTGTAGTTAGTAGAATCAGTAGCGGTCACCTCAGAGTAGTAGTAAGGAGGGTGGTTGTTACAGTTGGTATCAGAGTCAGGTTCATTTTTCCAGCAACACACACACATCAGCATCATCCTTGTCGTCTTCAAGTAAGAAAGTATTTAAGTTCTTTCTTTATTGCTTTCCTTTATTACATTATTATTTGCAGTATGGATTGATAGTTATAAGTGAATGAGTAAGATAAGAGTTTTATTTTTTTTTTAGCTATTTCCTTTCTTAATATATAAATGGGTATGTTTAGAAAGGATAGAGAAATCATCAAATTTTCTTATTTGTTTAACTAGATGTCGAGAAGAGGACGTCCCCGTACCGCTCGTACTGAGGACCAAGTTCAGGAGGAAGAGAGGCCAGGCTCAACTGAGCCCAATCTTTCTGAAGTTGTTGCCCAACTTCAGAAACAAGTAGCTGAGCAGCAGCAAGTAATTGCCAATCTGATGGCAAATCAACAACCAGCCCCTCCTACTCCTCAAACAGTAACTGTGGAGACTCCAGTGGTAACTGAGGTTCCACCAGCTGCCCAGGGAGTCGTCACAGCATCCCAGAGACAAGAAGCCTACCTTATACAGTGGCTGAAACTGAAACCAGAGAGCTTCTCAGGCACGACTGAGCCCTGGGATGCCCAGGCTTGGTTCAAAACATTGGAGAGCACCATGGAGCTTCTTGACTGGCCAGAAGTCGAGAAAGTCAAGTGTGCCTCCTTCTGCCTGACTGGAGACGCACGCATGTGGTGGGAGAGAGTAAAGAGCAAGAGGGCAATCAATCAGATGAAGTGGATTGATTTTGAGACAGAATTCTACGACGAGTTCTTTCGCCAAAAGATCACCAACAAGCACTACGAGGAGTTTATGGAGTTCAGACAGGGGGATCTGACAGTGGAGGAAGCAGTTAAAAGATTCAACAGGCTAGCTCGTCTCTGCCCAGAACTAGTAAGTACAGAGAAGGAGCGAGTCAGACTAATGCTCAGAATGCTGAAGCCTGTGATATCACTTAATGTGAGCAGTGGGACTCATCAGCCCCTGACTGGAGAAGAGTTGGTCAGTAGAGCCTTAGTAGCTGAGCACTACCTGAGCAGCATGAAGGCACAAAGAGAGCAACACAAGCCAATCAAGATGGAGACCAAGACTGGGGGAAATCAGAAACCCCAGTCAAATAATCAGAACTGGAAAGGCAAGGGCACTAAAAGAAAGCTGTGGAATTCAGGAAGTAACCAGAAGGGAGGACCAGAAACCAAACAGACTAAGCTCCTTCCCTGCCCTAAATGTGGGAGAACACATCCAGGAGCCTGCCTCTTGGGTAAGACTGGATGTTATTCTTGTGGTCAAGAAGGACACATGGCCAACAGTGTCCTAACAAGTTCAAAGCACCCCAGCCACAGCCAATACAATATGGAGCCAAGCCTCAACTACATTATATGCCTGCAACTCTGGAAGGACCTCAGATCAGTCAAGGAAGGTTGGAAGCTCCACCAGTTCCAGCCTTTGACAATGCCAGAGTATTCTCCCTTACCAAAGAGGAAGCTGCTAGTGCCTCCACGGTCGTAACAGGTCAAGTAGTTATTTTTCAGCATATAGCTACTGCACTATTTGATACTGGGGCGACCCATTCTTTTGTATCCATACCTTTTGCCAAAGAACTACAGGTACCCACAGAAAACATAAATTCTAAGTTCCTGACAACTCTACCTTCTGGAGACGTCATGGAATCCAGCCAGTGGCTTTGGTCTGTACCAGTCAGAATTTCAGACCGAGAGTTATGTGTTAACCTGGTAGTCCTCGCTATGCTGGATTTCGATATCATTTTGGGTATGGATTTCCTTAGCAAGTACAGTGCTTCAGTGGACTGCCGCAGAAGGAAGGTGATCTTTAGTCCAGAAGGTGAACCATCCTTTGAATTTACAGGAGTGCCAAAGAGGAAGACTCAGAAATTTCTCTCTTCCCTCACAGCTCACCAGATGCTAGCTAAAGGGTGTGCTGGTTTCCTTGCATTCATTGTGAGTACAGAAGAAGAAGAAAGACCTAAGCAGGAGGAAGTTCGGGTAGTCTGTGAGTATCCAGAGGTATTCCCAGAAGAGCTACCTGGACTACCTCCCAACAGAGAAGTGGAGTTTGAGATTGAACTGGTTCCTGGTACTGGTCCAATTTCAAAAGCTCCATATCGCATGTCTCCAGCAGAGCTAAAAGAGTTACAAGAGCAACTTCAGGAGCTACTTGACAAGGGTTTCATATGCCCTAGTCACTCACCATGGGGAGCTCCTGTGTTGTTTGTCAAGAAGAAGGATGGATCTATGCGGATGTGCATAGATTATAGGGCTCTGAATCAAGTGACCATCAAGAACAGGTATCCACTGCCCAGGATCGATGATTTATTTGATCAATTGAAAGGGGCAACAGTGTTCTCCAAGATAGATCTGCGCTCTGGGTACCATCAATTAAAAGTGAAGGAGAGTGATATACCCAGAACTGCTTTCAGGACCAGATATGGACACTATGAATTCGTGGTCATGCCTTTTGGTGTGACTAATGCACCTACAGTCTTTATGGACTTGATGAATAGAGTGTTCAGTGAATACCTTGACAAGTTTGTCATTGTGTTTATCGACGACATTCTAATCTATTCCAGAACCCCAGAGGAGCATGACACGCACTTGAGAATAGTCCTGCAGACCCTTCAGCAAAAGCAGCTCTATGCTAAATTCTCAAAGTGCGAGTTTTGGCTGGAGCAGGTGGCATTTCTAGGTCACATGGTTTCAAAAGAAGGCATTCAGGTAGATCCAGCCAAAGTAGAAGCGGTCAGCAACTGGAAGAGACCCGAGAATGCCAGGGAGATCAGAAGTTTCCTTGGTTTAGCTGGGTACTACAGGAAATTTGTGGAGGACTTTTCCAGGATAGCCTCTCCACTTACAGCCCTCACCAGGAAGGACAAGAAGTTTGAATGGTCAGAGAAATGTGAACAGAGTTTTCGAGAACTCAAGAAGAGACTGACCAGTGCTCCTATACTGACTGTTCCAGAGAGCGACAAGAGTTTTGACATCTACAGTGATGCTTCCAAGATGGGCTTAGGAGCTGTACTCATGCAGGAAGGAAAAGTTATAGCTTATGCTTCCAGACAACTCAAAGACTATGAGAAGAACTATCCCACTCATGATCTAGAGCTGGCAGCTGTGGTCTTTGCACTGAAACTCTGGCGACACTACTTGTATGGAGTCCAGTGCAGAATCTTCACAGACCATCAGAGTCTTAAGTACTTCTTCACTCAGAAGGACTTAAACATGAGACAGCGCAGGTGGCTAGAGTTAGTCAAAGATTATGACTGTGAAATCCTCTACCAACCAGGTAAAGCTAATAAAGTGGCAGATGCATTAAGCAGGAAGTCCAGTGCATCCTTGATGTCCTTATCATCATTAGCCCTGCCACTACAGAAGGAGTTGTCAGATTTTGGACTTGAAATTATTTATGGGCAACTTTCTGCATTGACCCTAGAGTCAACCCTGCTTGAGGATGTACAGAAAAAGCAAAGTGAAGATCCAGATATCCAAAAGATCAAGCAAGGGATACAAGAGGAAGGAAATTCAGAATTTCGAGTATCAGACAGTGGAATTCTTTATCAGGGGAATCGCCTTTGTGTTCCCAATGATGAAGAGCTGAGAAAGAAAATTTTAGAAGAAGCTCACAGTACACCATACTCTATGCATCCTGGTTCTACTAAGATGTATCAAGACATGAAACAGAGATTCTGGTGGTCTGGACTCAAAAGAGATGTAGCTAAATATGTCAGTACCTGCCTGACATGCCAGAGAGTCAAAGCAGAACACCAGAGACCAGGAGGGATGTTACAACCTCTCTCAATACCAGAGTGGAAGTGGGAAGACATATCCATGGACTTTATAACAGGTCTCCCAAGAACTACGAATGGATATGATGCAATATGGGTAATAGTGGATAGATTGACCAAGTCTGCCCATTTTCTAGCCATCAAGGTGTCTCACTCTATAGAGCAGTTAGCACAGCTGTATGTTAAAGAGGTGATCAGACTTCACGGAGTTCCCAAATCTATCATTTCTGATAGAGATGGGCGCTTCACTTCACACTTTTGGGAGTGCGTTAAGAATGCACTAGGCACCAAACTCAAGTTCAGCACCGCCTTCCATCCTCAAACTGATGGACAGACAGAGCGAGTAAATCAGATCTTAGAAGATATGCTCAGGGCTTGTGCACTAGATTTTAAGGGAAGCTGGTGCAAGTATCTGTGCTTAGCTGAATTTACCTACAACAATAGCTATCAGGCCACCATCAAGATGGCACCTTATGAGGCGTTGTATAGTAGGAAGTGCAGATCACCCATTTGCTAGCAAGAAGCAGGTGAAAGAAGAGAAATGGAAGTAGAGCTGGGCATTCAGACTGAGACAGAGGATTGAGACTGCCCAGAGTAGACAGAAAAGCTATGCTGACACACGCCGAAGGCCACTGGAATTCCAAGTAGGAGATTCAGTCTTTCTCAAGGTTGCTCCTATGAAGGGAGTGATGAGATTTGGCAAGAAGGGCAAATTAAGTCCTCGCTATGTAGGACCGTACCTGATTTCAGAAAGGATTGGTAAAGTAGCTTATAGGCTGGACTTGCCACTGGACATGTCAGCAGTACACAATGTGTTTCATGTCTCCATGTTAAAGAAATGTCTTCATGACCCTAGCCAAGTGATTGAACCTCAGTCAGTGCAGATCCAAGAGGATCTTAGTTATGAGAGTAGACCTACACAGATAGTGGATAGAGCAGTCAAGAGACTAAGGAACAAAGAAGTGCCACTAGTGAAGGTCGTCTGGCAGAACCAGAAGCACGAGGAAGTCACTTGGGAACGAGAGGACAGTATGAGGCAGAAATATCCAGAACTATACTAAGTTCGGGGACGAACTTTTTATAAGGTATGGGGAGTTGTAACGACCCAATTTTCCTTACTTTGAGTTTTAAATATCTTTGAAAATGTCTGAAAATACTTTTAAAATATTCTAGGTATTTTTAGAAATTTTTAGAGTATTTTTATGCAATTTTTGGAGTCCGTTTGGCATTTTTACCAGGAGGAGGAAGTTTAAAAAAAAAAAAAAAAAAAAAAAAAACACAAAGTGCAAGAGCTAGGATTCGAACCCAGCTTCTCGGGCCCAAGCAGTAATCGGCCCAACCAACCGAGCTGAGCTCGTTTTATTAACTAAGTGTGTGAACAAATATATTTAAGTTATAGGTGGAACCGAATCACATAGGTTATTAAAGGAGGTTAATTTCTTTTCCCGAAACCTAAAAAAACCCAAATCTCTCTCCCTTCTCACCCACGCGGCGCCATCTTCTCCTCTCGGGCGAAACCGCAGCCAAGACTAGGGTTTCTTCCTCCGGCGTCGGCGACGTTCTTTTCCGGCCGGTCTCCACCCGTGGGTGACCATTCCGGCAAGGGGAGCTCGGGGAACACAAGGAAACGGGAGAAAACGAAGCTCTACCGAAACCCTAGGACACTTCTCTTCGGTTGTAAGTCCAAGAACCCGAAGTAAGTGCTTCTCACCTGCGGTAGGAGTAGCTTTCGGGGTTTTCGTTTGCGTTTTGTTGTTGTGTAATGAACAAGAGCAGCTTTTCATTCTAGCGTATGCTTTAATTTCAACCCTTGCTCTAACAATCCAGTTTAAGATTTGGTTTCAATCCTTTGATGTTTTTTTAGTGCACGGACAGAATCTTGATGTTTCCCTTGTTTTATCACAGCATGTTTTTGATGTGTTTACCTCACAATTCAAGCATGTTTAAGTGGATATAAATTCCTTCAAGCTACAACATGATGAAAGATTGTTAGGTTCATGAATAAGTTAGTTGTTACAAGCTTGATGTGTGGAAACTTTTACTGCCGTGAGCCTAACTAAGATTACCATCTATGACCATGTGGTTTTGTTATTGACTGTTGAAATTCGGTTTGCAATATACCATGTTACTTACCAGTAGTGTAGTTGTTTTTAAAACTCTGTGGAGATCAGTTTGAATAATTACTGGCTTATATTAGTGATATATGTTTTAGAACCTCTCGTATAATGAATAAAAGAGAGAAGTGCAAGTAAAGAAAGACTAAGTCACAATCTGATCCTAAATTTCAGAATTTAGAATCAAAGCACACTAAGTGCTTAAATCAATGCCAATGCATTTTATTACAAGAAGTATTTAAAGAAGGATATAAAGAAAAGTATTTTACTTTTAAAAGGGCATGTACCGGACACAAGGTCCAAGGGATGGGCTCCAAGTTGCCCCTAGACATAAGGTCTAGAAGTGTCTTAATGGTTTTGGGATTAGCTACCTCAATTCTCATTAAGAAAGGCGCGCAAAGTGGTACAATGCCGGGCCCAAGTAAAGTTGAATATTATTTTAAAGTATAAAAGTATTAATTTGGAAACAAACAGAACAAGTTCATTTATCTAAGTTGCAAATTCTAGCAAGTAAATTGTTGTTTCCTTTATAGATGCATGATGTAGTTCTATCTGCTATTTTCATGTTGAGCATGTACTCCCTGTTTTCAGTTATGCTTATGCATTCCTTATCGGATTTTGTGAGTAGAAAGCACTTACTAAGCTTTTAGCTTATAGATACTACTTTTTCCTCCTACCGCAGATATAGATAAAAATAAAGGAAAAGCTAAAGTGGTGTAGAAGAAGGCGACAAGGAGACGTCGATGGTGTGTGTGTGGTGGCTGATATGGAAGCTTGGAATTTTGCTAGATGATTTTGGAAATGTTCTGCTAGTGTTCTTTCGATTTCTGCTATAGTGGAACTACATTGCCATGCTAAGGATTGTTATATACTCAGTATTTTTATGTGCATGTTAGTATTCTATATGAGTTTTGTTCTATGGAGAAATTTGCATGGGATGTTCGGTGGTTATAAGCTCAGTACTTTTATGTGCATGTTAGTATTCTATATGAGTTTTGTTCTATGAAGAAATTTGCATGGGATGTTCGGTGGTTATAAGCTCAGTACTTTTATGTGCATGTTAGTATTCTATATGAGTTTTGCTTTAATGGAAACACTGCAACATGATTAACTTCTGCTGTAGTGATTTTTTTAATTACAGTAAGTGGTATACATGAATAGCTAGCAATTTCCTATGGTCGGTATTCCTTTTGTTACTGCTGGGATTTCAATCTGCTGTGAAGTAGTGTGCTCAGCATTCTTTATTGCTGCTGAATTTTTGGTCTGCCATGAATTCCTAGTTGAGTGTAGTTTGCAAATTTTGTTAGAAGGGTGAAGTGATGTGCTCGGTATTCTTGTGAATATGCTAGGTTATTTTGCTACTGCTAGCTTGGAATATTCACTTGGTAACTGCTTTACATGCTAGTATTCTGCATTTTTGTAGAAGTATTTGTTTTATGGAAGGAAAATATGTGAAGTTCGGATTTGTGTGCAATAAATGAGCAGTAGATTTAATTGACTTCCTTTTATTTCTTTTCGGTTGTAGAATGAAATGAATGCAAGATAACAAGTGGTGTAGTAAGCAGTAGAGGTATTTAAGCTTCATATGTCTGTACGTTATACAAGTGGCAGATGCCAACTCCTTAGACCATTACTTGTCAACTAGTTTAGTAGAAAATAACACCGTGTTGCTTTATCTACTACTAAAGTAGAATATATAACAATGGGTGAATGTGTAGCATAGTTATTATGGTTAATACATACTTTAAGAGAATTTTACTTGCAATATAAAAATATAAAAATCTTTATTGATAATATTAGCTCAATTAACAACCCCGCCTGTGACGACCTAGTTATGGTCGATCCCAAGTCTGAATAAAGGAGAAGGGTTGCATTAGGTTGCCGGTCAACGTTAAAACTATGACAAATATTCAATGAATGGATCCATTAAATTATTGTGCTAATGTTAGATTGTTCCTTGGAAGGAACGCGTTGCAGGGTCCGACTGTAATATCTCAGTAAGGACTGCTATATTTCCAAAACTCGGGTGTAGTGCTAAATATGTAAGAGTTCACATTGCAGGGTCCGACTATAATGTATCAGCAAGGACCGCTATATCTGCATGAAAACTTGGGTATAGTGTTAAATAGGTAAGAGTTCTCACACCATAAGTTGGATAAGAACAAATATGATAGGAAAACTAATAATCTAAGATTTGAAATATGGAAATAGGAACCCTCACTGATAAATCAATGGAAGTAGTAGATACAATGATTACGAGAAGAATTAGTATTTTCTGTGTACAAGAGACAAAATGAGTAGGTGAGAAGATAAAACTGATAGAGAACTCAATTTTTAAGTTATGGTACACTGGAAAGAGTAAAACAAGAAATGAAGTGAGTATTATTGTAGATAGTTCTTTAAAGGATGAGGTTGTATGAGTAGTTAAAAAAGGAGATAGAATTATTTCCCTTAAGATAATAGTGGTTGATCCTGTCTGAGAGCTGCGAGATGGCGCGGTGGCTCCAGTAGATAGTTGGTTGAAGGATAGAAGACTTCTCGAGATCTGGAGAAAGCTCCTCAACGATCCTGCACACTAATAGATGATCCAACAAAGCATTAGTGACCTAAAACTGGGGTGGGGATCCCTAGCTAGGCCCTCCGATGCTCAAGTTAGTACAATCTCTAAGAAGTAGATGAAGAACAGTAGTGGAAGTGCTTGCAAGAAAGTAGAGTTCAGATGAGAATGTTTGCGTTTGCGTACCTTGCCAATGGAGAGAATCCCCTTTTTGTACCACCTCACATAACCTCCATGATCTTGAGGTGGTCCCCAATTTATTAGAGTTTGTTAGGTGATGGACGAAGTATAAACTAGGTATCGTGCAATAACTATTCGAGGAATCTTTTATCTACCTATTGTTGTACCTTCTTTTGTAGCTTTATGCTTCCCTCCATTACTGAAGTGGTTAAGGAACATGTCGTCATGAGTAACTAGCTTATGAGAAACATATTAGCCTTCAAAGAAGATTCTGAATGAATATTTCCCGACATGTTTTGATAATCCATTAAGGTGTTTTCAACTATTGTCTGTTGAGTACATATCGGTCGATCCATAAGGCCAACTATATTGTTATGCCATTGTGTCCATCTGCTCTATCATATATTAAGTACTGCAAAGATCTGTTTGGAAACTTATATAGTGTACACAGGACACTGAAGATCCTTTTGAGAAATCATATGATAAATTATGTATGTTAGAACTTGCTTTCAGGAGTAATATATCATCATGTATTTTAAACCCGGCCAACCTTTGCCCGACCGAGTGTTCACAGAGTACCTTATGTTTGCTCGACCCTTATTTGGCCAAGCTCCTATTGAGTGTTCTACAAAGCCAAGTGCTCTTAGGCTTGCCTGGTCTTTACTCGGTTGGGCATACACAGAAAGCCTTATATTCGCTCGACCTTTATCCGATCGAGTGCCTATTAGGTGTTCTACGAGGATAAGTGCACTTAGGCTCGCCCGGTCTTTACTCGGCTGGGCGTACACAGAAAGTCTTATATTCGCTCGGCTTTTATCTAGTCGAGCATCTATTAAGTGTTTTATAAAGTTAAGTGTGCGTAGGCTCACCCGGTCTTTACTCGGCCAGGAGTACACAGAAAATCCTATATTCGCTCAACCTTTATTCGGCCAAGAGTCTATTAAGTGTTTTATAAAGTGAAGTGTGCTTAGGCTCACCTGGTCTTTACTCGGTCGGGCATACACAAAAAACCCTATATTCACTCGGCCTTTATCCGACCGAGTATCTGTTAAGTGTTTTATAAAGCTAAGTGTTCTTAGGCTCGCCCGTTCTTTACTCAACCGAGCGTACACAAAAAAACCCTATATTTGTTCAGTCTTTATCTGACCATGCGCCTATTAGGTTATTTAGAAGGTTAAGTGTCCTTAAGTCCATCCAGTCTTTATTAGGCTGGGCATACACAAAAAACCCTATATTTGTTTGGCCTTTATTTGATCATCCTGCATCAAAGTCACTCAGTCAAGACCTGAGAACTTTGATGTTGGACGATTAACAAAACCAGGTGGGAAGTGTTCCCCTATCCTGGCTTTGACCACTACATCATCTTGACCAGACCTCCACTTCAGCTCCAAAGCTCGTTCGATATAATCCGTATAACTAGTCTCCCTTTCAAGTCTAGTCAAAAGAGACGTAGACAACTGACTGGACTCGAGTTTCATTTCTGCCTAGGTTTGCTCAACAATTCATTTTTTAACTGTCCATTGATAAATGACTATTTTAGAAAGAAAAGAGTACTAAAGGCTGACGAAAAAAATACTTGGGATGTAAAAAGGCGTCACTCGTCACATCCTTCATAAATGCTCATTTATGGGTGGACGCCATGTGGCATCACTACTCCCTTTCTACATCATTTTTTGACATTCTCTACTTCGTAAACAACGATGGCATGTCCAACCTCATAAATCAATGATTCCCCTTAATCATGTTGTTTCAATCTAACGGTGATAATTAAACTCCTTTTTATAAAACCCTAGTACATCGTGGGTTCTTTACATTTTCATCATCTTGGGCTTACTCTCTTTGGCGACCTTTCTTCTCTCATTCCCTCTTCTTCGGCGACCTTTCTTCCTTTCACATTCCTCCTACTTTCGACTCCTAGATAACCTAGTAAGTTATTCACTATTTGCCTTAGGTTTTGTTCTGTCATGGCCCAAGAGTCCTTTGCTCCGTGGTATGCTTCTATTTCTTCAAGTTTTGATGTTTTCTATTGAGCCTACCTTTATTCTCGATATGAAATTCCACATAGTTGTCATATTCGTATTCCATCCCTGTCCTATCGTCCTCATCTTCCTTTAATGACCATGTCACCTACTTTTCTGACCAACTAGTAGCCTGTTTATGTTTTCCAGTCCACCCATTTTTATCAGAAGTAAGTCAATACTTTCATATTCCCTTACAATAGTTCATCCCGAACGCATTTAGGGATATGTGTGGTGTGTTCATGTTGTTCCATTCATTAGGGATTCCTACTACCCCTTACAATCTTTACTTATTTGCTTACCCCAAAAAATTAGATTCTGGGATTTTCCCTTTTCAATCTCGACCTAAAGCAGTCTTCTTTAAGGAGATGCCATCCTCTATCAAGAATTGGAAATCTCATTTTTTTTTTCTTTATGGAAATGCTCGATTCTCCCACCTGGTCAACCGCTTGGCAATTCTCTTTTTCTCCTCTTCCAGACCCTACAAAGTTCAAACAGGATCATATATTCCTTTCTTATCTTCCAAATCTGAGCCACCAACGCTTCAACATTCACCGGTGGTTGCAAGAGGGCTTTTTATATTTATTTGGCTTGAGTCCTATCCCGAAGAGGTTATCCTGTTCTTTTGTAAGTTTTAATAATTTGATTCTTATGTTATCCCTAACTGAGTCTTTTTTTTGTTTTCATTTTGTACAGTGGACGGTGTCTTGAAAGCCTTAATCACTAAGGAAGTTGCCTTAGCTAAGGAAGAGCTCCACACTAAGGAGTAAGATCTGTTGACCGAGCGAGGCCTACCCTTCACTGTCTCTACCAGTGAGACATCTGTGAGCCACGCAGATGAAGCCACTACCTCTGAAGAATTGCCACCTACTCCACCATCAATATCTGACATTGTCCCTTCGGAGCAAGAAACAACCCTAAAGAAAAAGCGCAAGGGGAGGAAACTCACCCTTGCCCCTACTCCCAAGAGGCAGGCACTCTCTACTCCGGAGGAATCCACTCTAGAAGATGCACAAGAACAATCTCTCGAATAAACTTAGCTACACTTTATCCAACTCTCTCAACCCTTATCTCCATTCAAATTCAAGAGAACATTTCTTTACTGGGCAGCTCTACACCCCAATTTCTTTTGCATCCCCTACTGCACCTGTATAAGGAGAGCCTAGCCAACCATCGTTTCTTTTTTTCTTTACCCTCTGCCCAAACTCCACTATCTCTGTCCTCCCTATTTCCTCCTACCATCTCAATATTGTTAGGAGGCCGCTTGATAGACACCTGGAGGGATGCCCAGACTCAGCTTAGCCAACTTCCTTCTAAGGAATTAGCAAATGCATTCTCATAAGAACAAACTAAGGTATCATAATTTTAATTAACTACCCCTTATTTATGTTAAGTGCCCTTAATTATGTTCCTTCTTTAGAGCTGGATAACTGGTATGTGTGTCTCTCAACAATTATATGACATGGCTCAAGAGAACGAGTTGTTGAAACAACAAGTCTCTACAGCCACCTCCTCCCATGCCTCCAACTAGACAAAGGACCTAGAGACCTAGCTACAAAAAGTTTGACAACTAACTGAAACTGAGCATGAAAAAGCAAACTCTTTTGAAGCCCAGCTATAATCAGAAACCAATCTTCAGGTAGAAATTCAGACAAAGTTAGATGAGCAAGTTACAAAGAATATACAATTATCCGCCCAACTACAAACAATGAAGGTCGCCCATACGACTGAACTAAATGTTAAAGTGTGTGAGCTAGCAACACAAAAGGTTAAGTGGGATTCCTTGTCAGCCGATCTAACAGCTGCCCAGACTAATCTGACATCCGCTCAAGCTGAATTAATGACTGCCCGGACGAAGCTGGAAATCTATTGGGCAGGGGGAGGACGAGCGATGTAAAGTGAAGAAGAACGAGCTCTTTCAAACACCAGAGTTCAACACCCCCATCGCTCGTTCTATTGTTAGAGCACTTATACATGGCGCAAAAGATGCGATGGAACAACTAAAGGAAGGTGGCTTTTTAACTTCTGATCCTCCTGCCAGCTCCCTTGATTATGACCACATCACCCAGAATGCTCCCCTTGATCTATATCCCAATCTCTCCTAATTCATCTTATTTTCCATTAGTTTGTAAACAAAATAACTTGGATGTTGATCTTCACTGCATATTATTACCTAAGTTTTTATCAAATTTAGCAAACATTTTCATTTTGATATTTCGTCATTTGATAACTTGTGTCTTTCCTTTAACTTATAAGTCCTAGATTAAGGACAATATAAGCCCACCCGAGCAAAAAATCATATGGGATAAAGCAAGTATGGCTTCGAGAAAGACTTTTCTGACTTTCCTTTGGTATAAACTACGCCCAATCCTTATAGCCAAGAGAACTAGAATGTGCAGAACTTATTTATTAGAACAAACTTCGCTCGGGTTCGTAACTTTGCTTGTGCTTACGTTGATTTGAACCTTAACTGGACCAAGCACTATTTATTCAAATAAAGATACTTGATGCCCACCATAATTGGATTCACTCAGGGTGGAGCACCACTCTTGTACAAACTCGACCGAGTTTTAACTTCTTATTTTTCTGTTTGAGTCATAAAAGATCCTTTGAATTTGTACCTAAAGGGGCTATGCAAAAAACTAAATCCGCCTAGATATAAACACCAACGCTTCGAGATGGTCACCTGTCAAATTAGTTACCACTGCAAGCTTTCCATTGGTAACACGTGTATAGATGTACAATTTCATTTTTTCCACCACCTTATCTCCATCATCCTACGATTCATGCTTAATCCCTCCTTTTTTTTTACTATTACAATCTGATGGTCTTATTCAACAAACCTTCTCAAAGAATCCTTATAAACGGTCGTCAAAAACCCTAAGGTTTTATCGTTTCATCTTCGACTCTTTGATCCTTCTTTCTCGACTCCAGTGACCTTTTCTTTCAAGAATGGCAGAGTACCGAGTGGTATACTTAGTGTTCGTCTACTTTCACCCTCGACGATGCTTACGATCTCCATATAAACTATGACATTGCTACCTATACAGTCCTTCCTACCCCGGAAGACCGTCCTCACCGTCCCCCACCAGAAAGCATCACCGTCTTTAGGGAACAGATTGTATCAGGCCTATGATTTCCTCTACATCCTTTCTTTGTTGATATTAGTAGATATTTCAACCTCCCGTTACACCAACTTATCCAACAATCCCTCAACATCCTCAATGGTGTTGTTATGATTTTTCTTTTACTCAATATCCCCTTATCTCCTCGTCTATTTCATTAATATTTCTATCCCCGCCAAATAGAGAATGGCCCATTTAAATTCCAATCTCACTCTAAGGCTATTCTATTTAATAGAGTTTCAGCCCAAGGAAAATGGAGAAACCAATATTTTTTTCATGCGTCTTCCAATTCCTCCACCTTATCCTATAGCTTGGCAATAAAGCCTTTCCCCTATCCCTGACCTAGGCAATATCACCACAGATTCAACTCTTCATGCCGCTATGGAGACATTAAAAGGTGTAAAGTTCAACCTGCCCACTTTAACCATAGAGGGCCTCTTATTCATTTTTGGACTTACTCTGATCAATTTGGAACTAAGTGCTTCCTTTGGTGAGTAGAATTTTTATCCTCCTTGTAAATCCTTGTAAATAATTATTTGTTAAAACTTCTAACCCTTACTTATTTTCACAACTGAGGTCATTCTTCCAACTTTTTTGTATAGAAATACTCGGCTAACAAGAGCGGTTTTAAATAAACTAGGGGAGGATTTATTGAATGAGTGACAAATGAACAAGCTTCCTCCTCTATTGGTCTACTTCCCCCAGCCAAACCTACTCACGAGTCTCCTTCTGAATCCTTAGAATTAGACAATCATTGCATTGTCAAGTGCAAAAAGCCTCGGACAGAGGCTTTGGGTCTGCACCTACTTGAGCCACCTATCATCAAGCAAACTCCCATTACTTTGGTCGAGGTTTCTTTTGATCGAGGTAAAGAGCCTGGGTCTCAAATACATAGTCGTTCTCATTTTGCAATTGCTATGATGAGGGCAGGCCTCCTTATTTCTATGTATCATGTGATTCCCCCAGCTATCCAGCCGATCGAGATAGCGCCAGCTCCTCCCCTTGCTCAATCAATTTCATTATGGGCCTTAACTATTCCTTCGACTGCTCCCCGTTCAAGGCGAACCTCTAATAGGAGATCAACTGACCTAGTGTCTATCAAACCCCTACCTACACCAAGTCTTGAGCCAGCTGGGGAAACATCTATATCTTTACCCCTCCAACCGGCTCTGTAACACCCGAAAATTCTCAAAACTATTTTAGAAATATTCTATGATTTTTCTAGAATTTTAGAATATTTTTATGGAATTTTTAGAGTACCGGAAGTAGCAAAAACAAATAGAAAACAAAAACGGCCTAAGCGGGAATTGAACCCGAGACCTATGGTTTACGGATAATTCTAGTAACCAGTTGAACCCAGCAGGGCCGTGCTGAAAGATAAGGGAAACATTTATATTTAAGTTTAAGTTGGGCCGAAATTACCCACTTAATATAAATATGGGAAAATAAAAAAGTGAGGGTTATTTCTTTTCTTTCCACCGAGAACATCTTCTCCTTACCCTAGCCTCACGCCGCCCCTCTCCTTTCCTCCTCCTTCTCTCGGCGCACCAAGCCAAGGGCCCTAGGAGCACCTCCCGGCAACATCAAAGGCACGAGGACGCTCCCCTCCGCGAGAGGAACGCATAGACGCGAGAAGATCGTTGAAGAGATCTCTCCTCCGTGGAACCTAGCGATTATAATCGTAAGAAATTACGAACAGGAGGTAAGAAACCCCTCACCTGCAGTATAAGTAGCTTCCGTTTGATTGCATGCCTTTAGTTTAGCTATATGCAGATTTTTCGGCATCCAGGGTGTGTTTAAATCCTCCTCACAGATTAGGGATTTAGTTGAGCACCTCTAGATGGGCCAGACACGTTGTTCTCCTTCAGTTGGAGGCTCTAGACATTGTCGGGTGCCTAGAGGTGGTCTCCCTATTAGAAGGGAGAGTTGGAGCACACCAGGTGTTCGACAAAATGATTAGTGTAGCTAAATACCACCTCAGATATTTTTAACAGCTCAGTTAAATGCATTAGTAGCATTTAAATCAGTATATTAGTCTAGTTTCAGCTTACATGGGACTACGGTCCAATGGGTGGGCTCCCACAGTCGCCTCTAGGTTTAGATAACCTAGCTCTAGGTTCAGATAACCTAGAAACAGTAAAATAAGCAATTAGTAGCTATATTCAGTATTTTATTTTCAGTGGCACTGTACTGGACCAGATGTCCATTGGGTTGGGCTCCCACAATCGTCCCTAGGTTCAGATAACCTAGTAAATCCTACTAAATGCGGGACTTGCAAACCCGGGTCTAGTTAGGGATGCACGCACAGCAAGTACAGTTGCCGGGCCCAAACAACAGCATGATTACTATTTTCACTAATTATGATAATAGCTTTCAAACTCATAATCTAGTTATATGATTATAGTTTAAGATCAGCACTAGCTCAGTTTTAACTCAGTTTTAGTTTTAGTTTCAGTTTAGTTTCTCCTAGTTGATACCATGAGATAGCTCCATGCCTAGATTTTATTATGCATGCCATGTTTCAGTGTTTATGCCATGTAACTCCAGTATGTCATGCTTTAACAAATTCAGTGCATGTTTTCAAATAGCATTCTTTAAAAACATGTTTGCATCGTTGCATGTTTTAGTGAGGTAGATGGTTTCTTACTAAGCTTAAAGCTTACAGATACTATTTTTCCTTATACTGCAGATAAGGGTAAAGGAAAGATGGACTATCAGAGGAAGCTGGAGGTCAATGCAGTGATGGTGTGTGTGGCAGGAACCTGGAATGAAGATCCTTAGGGAGTTTAGCAAATTAAGAATTTAGTTCCTTGTCTTAAGATGCTTTTATGCATTTCTAGTGGTTTAAATGCTATGAATTAATAAGATTTGCACTATATCATGTTAGAATGCTAGTTAATAGATATTAGAACGTTTTCCATGCATTCTATAACTGTTGTGTGAGATTTTGGCACAAACAAGTGCTGAAATCAGGGGTTCTGATTCGAAATCAAAAACCCAGACCGATCTGCAGATCGATCAGGACTGGGCTGTGCCACTGGATCGGTCAGCCGACCGATCCAGATGCGAACAGAGAGTTAGCGTCTTCACTGGATCGGCCAGCTGACCGATCCAGTAGCGAACAGTGAGTACAGAAGCTCACTGATCGGTCAGCCGACCGATCAGTGAGCCACTGGATCGGTCTGCCGACCGATCAGTGTACTCCTGGATCGGTCGGTAGACCGATCCAGCTGCATACAGAAACAATCGCTTATGGATCGGTCAGCCGACCGATCCAGGGTCCTTCTTCCGTGCCAGTATCAAGCTGGATCGATCACGGGATCGATCCGACAGCCCAATCGATCCATAGATCGATTGAAATGCCTGATTACAGCTAGCAGGACATCCGAGAGGCATAGATTATCTTCCCTAGCATGTGTACAACTCCTAGGTACACCTAGAATATTAAGTTCAGATTTTCCAGTAATCAGTTTAGCAAAATTTTAATCAATCCAGATTTCCGCAATAGTAATTTAGCACAACATAATGTAGCGATCGGCCTTACAGCTTAGTTAGTAGAAGGCGGGTCGTTACAGGCTCCCATGCATTTACCATCACCTGAGGCCCCACTTGCTCTCCCCTCAGGGCCAACACCTCCAACTAGCTCTTCTTGTATTTTCATGAAATCTCTCGGGTTACCCTCGGAATAGGAAGCGGATGCCACTTCCCCTTTACCTTTTGTGATACTCAAGTTGAAGGGTGTAACGACCACCCTTCTCACTACTCTCTAAGGTGTCCATTACATAACTACTATAAACTCTTACTTAACTAGTATAACAAACTGTACTTAAATTTTTCCAAAAAACTTAAAATTTCGACAGAGTATATGCTATTCGGCAGGACTAAAATACAATACAATACTCCAAAATTCAGAACATGCACATATAACTCCTAATAGCAGAAACATATGAAAATATCTCAATGCAAATACAAAAGTATCTACTTACTAAACAGAACTCATCTTAACATGCGATCTAAAACAAGAATAATCTCAAATGTCATGGAACATAAAGTATAATCTCAAATGTTTCTTAACCACTAAAACACGGAAACTTAATAATGCCCCAAGTCTCTCCCATAGTCCTAGCATCACACATCATCGAACACCTCCTTGTCACCTTCCTTTGCTATAGCTTTTCCTTTCCTTTATCTGTAGTAAGAGGAAATGTAATCTATAAGCAAAATTGCTTAGTAAGCGCTGTCTAACTCATAAAAACTCGAGTATGCATGTGACTGGAAGAAATCTAAAACTGAATGCTTTAAAAGAAAACATATATAGCTGCTCATGTTAATCTAATAACAAAGGAAAACTAAAAAAAGTATACCCGTACATATCTAGTGGCAAAGGAAACTGGTCATGCTCAACTCATAGCAAACAAAACTAGGAAATAAATCTGCTCATGCATATTCAATAGCAAGGAAAAATTACACATGCTCAACTAATAACAAATGGAAAACTAGAAAATCTACTCATGTAATTCTTATAGCAAGGAATCTAGAAAATCTGCTCATGTATATCTAGTAGCAAGGAAATCTAGAAAATCTGCTCATGTATATTTAATAGCAAGGAAAAACTAGAAATATGCTAATTACAAATTAATATCTGCAATGCTTCATGAAAGTAGCAATCAAACTAAGGTTTGTAGTGCTAAAAGAAACCATCAATTCTAACTTGCTGATCTTGGAAATAAAGAAGCTAACTTGCTGAATTAAACTTCTATGACACTTGCTTTGCTAGTTCAAATATGTATAGTTTAATACTTCAAAATAATAATAAACTTTTCTCTTGGGCCCAGGCTTAGTACCAATGCGCACTCTCTAATAGAGACTGTGGTAGCTAGTCACCAGTCCTACGAGGGTAAAGACCTTGGTCTTACCAGGGCCAAGACCTTGGAATTGGTCACCTGGATTTATTTAACGACAACCTTGGAAGTCGGGTACTAGCCTTTTTAAAATAAAATACTTGTTATCTTTAATATTCTTATAATAAAATTCCTTAGCATTTCTTTGAGCACTTGGTGTGCTGCTGATCCCAATTCTTAAAATTTAGGAATCTTGTCAAGACCTTGGTCTTTTCTTACTTATAGCTAGTCATAATCCTCAAAAAGGGTTTAATGGAACACATAAATACTCCACCAAAATTCATGGCTATTCATGCTTATTAAATGGCACAGAAAATCTAGGACTACATACACAAAATGAGAAGTTGTTCAGGTTCATGAAAGTAGCATAAATTCTGTAATTGCATGCTCTAAAATAAAACTGCTCATACTCATTGGATAGCATGGAATTATTTAAATCTGCACGTTCATGGTAGGGTTGTTCATGCTCACTAAAGCCACAAAGGAACCATAAACAGAAAACTGCAACGCTAAACATAAGCCATTCATGCTCAGTACCGTGGCAAAGTAAGAACCTAAATCTGCATGCTACTATAGATGAAGACTATTTCATGTTCACGGCAGTAACAAGGAATCCAAAACTGTATGCTAAATATAAGGACTGTCCTAGCTTGACAAAAAGAATAGCAACAAAAGAAATACAACTCTTGAGGGCGTGCTGTGAAATAAAAAGGAAGTACGACTCTTGAGGCATGTTGTGAGACAACAATACCTTATCAATTCACCTACAAGCAAGCTCTAAGGTTTCATGCAAAGCTTCGGAAACAAGGAGAGGAACAAGGAATAAACCTCGGAGCTATCCTACTGCAGGTGAGTAGCAACTTACTTGTGTTCTTGAACTCACAGCTAGGAAGAAGGGTTTCTAGGTTCTCGGAGACTTGCAATCTCGGCAACTTCCTCACCTCTATGCGCTCTCCTCGACGAGGTGATCGCGATGGTGTGGATGGCTCTAGGAAACCCCCTCGACCGACCGCTGGAGTGAAGCCCTAACCTCCTTTGTGTTTCCGCCCGAGCAGAGAACGGCGCGCGCGAGAGAAGGGAAGAGAGGAATTAGGTCTCGGGAAAATTAAGTCCTCTTTTTATAACTAGGGCATTCTGTTATCTAACTACTGCTTAAATATAATTCCAACCTCTATTTGATCAACAACGGCCACTTGGGCACTTGGCTATCACGCTTCGCTTAAGACTCGGGTTGGGTCGGAGGTCGTAGGTTCGAACCTTGGCCGAACCTATTTATTTTTTGATACTTCTCCCTTTTTGGTAAAAATACCAAACGAACTCCAAAAATTGTATAAAAATACTCTAAAAATTTCTAAAAATATATAGAATATTTCTATAGCATTTCTAAGTATTAATAAGGACTTTTAGAACTTAAGACAAGGAAATTTTGGGTCGTTACAAAGGGCTCCTTAGCTGAGTCATGGATGAAATCACTTAAACAAGCACAAGGGACTCCCATTTCCAAATATGCTGAAGAACACAACAAAAACGCTATTGCGATAAGTTTATAATTAGATTCTCTTAAGTTACTTTTTATAAATTACAACTTCATGATTATTTTATTCAACTCTATGCCTCTGGATTACACTTGAGCCAACTGGTTATGGAATTGGAAAAGGCTAATAAAGTTCTGAAGGATCGCGTGGTAAAGCTACAAGCCACTCCCATTGCTCCCGACAATGAGAAGATCCTTTTGTAAAGAAAAATAGTGGAGCAGGCAGAGCTTATTTTAGGCATGGAAAAGGCTCTACAAGAGTGCCAATGGTTATTGAAATTTCAATCAACGGATAAGCAGAATTTAGAGCTCTAGCTACAGGGCAATGAGTCCAAACTCCAAGTGGAGAGGGCAATGGAAGAGAAAGCCCTTTTAGATCTCGCTCTTAAGACTACTTTACTAGAAGAGATGAAACTCAAACATGCATCCCGTTCTCTTGAGCTGACTCAGGAGCTGTCTACTAAGAATTTTATGCTACGATAACAACAAACAGAGCTAGAGGTGCGAGAAGCCTAGATAGAATCCTTACAAGCCCAGTTCAACGTGGCGAAGACAGAAATGAACAACGCTCAGGCTGAATTATCTACCTATAAAGCTGGAGAGGATGAGCGCATAGATGCAGTGAGGAGAGCTTATCTAGATTCTATTAATTTCAAAGAGAAACTGGCCAAGAGGTTTTCAAGAACGCTCAACCATGTGGCTGGGGGTGTCATTCAACAATTAAAGAAGGGGAGTCATCTACCAATGAATCTTTCTCTACATTTTGTAGATCAACAACAACTTCTCGAGGTGCTCCCCAAAGATCTTTTAAGCAAATTTAAATAATATACCTGTATCTTTTATTGTGGAACTGTTTATGTTGGTGTAGGTTGCACTAATAATCTGGTTTTGATGTATGATAAATAGGTTAAAGTTAGATATATTGTTTATCTAACATTTCTACCAAGTGTGCAGTAGTTGATAAGTCTGAACGACCTGACACCAGGTTGAAATCCAGCTAGGTCCATGGGGCCCGATAGCTAGTACGAAGTCCAGATAGGTCCGCAGGACTCAATATCTGGCAGGAAGTTCGGTTGGGTCTGCGGGACCTGACAACCCGTCGAAGTCCAGTTGGGTCTACGGACCTAACAACTGGTGGGAAGACCTGGTGGGTCAAAGGAAAGTCAAGTGACTGCAGTTGGTAAGTGAAGGTAAGCAACTGGAGGAGAGATCCAGTGAGGACGCATTCTCCGTTGAGGGAACTGTAGGCGTCGATCAAACTTAGGTCAATTTGGAAAATCTAAGTTAAGATCTTGACTAGATCCTGGTCTTAAGGAGAGAGGATCTAATTACTACTCATATTTTATTATGTTATGCTAACTCTATTTTGCAGGGTAAATGATTTTTCTATTGCTTGGACTAACCTTTTCTTGTAGGGAGGAAAGTGTTGAAGAAAAGGAGTCCAAGTGCCCGGAAGGGGTTTGGGCACTCAGAGTTCAGGCACCTGGAGCTGGTCTGAGGGCCCGAACCAGCTCGCCCAGGTGGGTGCCTTGGGCGTCCGGAGTTAGTCCAGGTGCCCAGAACTGAAAAATCATCCACAAGTTGAGGTGGAGCGCGTCGACTGGCCAAGCCACATGGTCCAGGCGCCCGGAGGGTTTCCGGGCACCCGAAATGGACCTATTTAAAGGCCTTCGACCAAGATCTTCAGAACAACAATTACTATGATCTTATCTCTTGCATTCGGCTCTGAAAAAGCTCCAACGATACCGAAAGGCTGCTCCGAAGTTCGAAGAAAGAAGAGTCCTTCAGATTTCCTTTCTATGTTGGTAACATTATTCTTTTCAGTTCTTGTAACCAATTCCTATAATACATTTACAAACTGATAGTGGATTGCCCAACAAAAGCACTTCACGAGTGCGGGCCTTGGAGTAGGAGTCGTCGAAGGCTCTGAACCAAGTAAAATTTGGTTTGTTAGCATTGTTTTCTTTTTTTCCGCTGCATACTTGTTATTAATTCGCTATCAATTTTTGACGATCGCTATTCACCCCTCCTCTAACACCTTTCATATCCTACAAGTAGTATCAGAACAGGTACCACTCTGAATTGGTACAACCACCAATCAGGTAAGGGGTGATTTCCATTTTTTTCCAATATCTCTTTCAGGTTTTTTAGCTTTTTCGATAAAATCCAAATTAGTATAATTACCTCTTTGGGTAAATTTTTTTATTGCAAAATACTTTGAATTGGTGCAACACCAATCAAATTCCTTAATACCCTTATTTTTCTCCCACATTACTAATCCAAGACCACCCAGTCTTGGGACTTCTTTTCTTTTTCCTCTTTTGTGTGCAAGGTTCATGGTTCAAAACTAGGGATGCAGTATAGTTCGTCCACCCCTCTTCAACGGGGACAATTTTCTATACTGAAAAAAGTGGATGAAGGTGTACTTGAAGACTGACATTGATCAATGGTTCTCCATCCGATGAGGATACCAGGCGCCAGTAGATGTGGCAACAAAAGTACTAATTGATCCAGAAAGATGGAACTCGGAAGACAAGAAAAAGGCCCAGACCGATTTCAAGACAACACCATCCATTGCGGACTTACCAGGGAAGAACTGAACTGCATCGACCCATTAGAGAATGCTAAGGAGCTCTGGGATAAATTGATTGAACTGCATGAAGAACCAAACGATGCAAAGGTAACCGAAAAAAACTCACCTATGAATAAATTAGCTAGCGTCATAATGCAGGAAGAGAAGATGAATTGGGATGAAGAATCAGACATCGAAGATCAGAAGCATCACAACCTCCTCACACTGATGGCAATCGAACCGGAATCAGAAAGCAAGATAGAACAAGATGACGAGTCCGAATACGAATCAAGCCACGAGTCCGCACTCATTTCCAAAGGTTTAAATGAGGTATCTTCTATCCTAACCTCGAAATTCTTTAGAATAATTGCATGTTTAAACAAAAAAATTAATTAAGTATGAAAATCAAAATGAATCACTTCGTGAGGAAAATCAACGCCTCAAGGAACAAATTAAAAATAAAAATTCAAATCAAGATATAGACTTGAGGAGGAAAACATAAATTTAAAAAATAAAATTAATAATCTTAAAAGATTATTAGAAACTTTAACCACTAGACCAAAAAACTTGGATTTAATTCTTAAAAATCAAAAAGGTATATATAATAAGTCTGGGCTTGGATACAAGTCCAGCTTAACAAATAAAACTTTTATATCACCTATAAGTTAAAACAAAAACCTAACTAAAGCTTGGGTTCCAAAAGCGTGCCTAATTATGCAAGTAAGACTCAACCAATTTTATGTACCCAAAAGTGAAATTTACCACCTAAAATAAACCAAACCTATTAACTCAAAATTAAACCAAAATAAACCTTCAAAGCTAAATTCCAAACTTAAGAATAAAATCAAATCAAATAATTCAAACTCAAATAAAAAAATAAATTCAAATCAAATAACTTTAAAGGTAATTTAAATTACCATCAAGTTTATTTCAACTACAAAAATAATCGACATAAACCAAAACCTAAAACTAAAAGTTCAATAATTCAAGAGAGGCTCCAAATTAGTTGGCATTTCCAAAATAATGATTTTACCCAATTGGATAATTAGGTCTAGATTAAAAACGGATAAAAGTTTAACTTGAAAAATAATACTAGAAAAGTTTTAGATGATAGTAGGTTAGGGAAGCTCTGTCTATTCATGTCTAGGAAGATATGGCTTCGACCTGGTGTATTTGGCTTAGTGGAACTAACTGAAGCTACATCTTACCAATCCTAGTTGGTTAGACCAAAGTTTTGTTATTAAGTTCAGTGGATAAGACTATTTAGAAAATTTCGAAAGCGTGATTACACTAATGATGTCCAGGTGACTCACCACAGCTTAGAAGTTTATCCAAAAAATGCCTATTTGTTGAACCCAAAGCTAAACTTGAATCTAACTCATATTAAACCAAACCCTAAAATTCAATGTAACTCATCTCACAATGTAACGCCCTGCCTCCTACTGTCTAGGCTGTAAGGCCGGGGGTTACAATCCTTGTGCTAAACTGAACTATAAGGTGTGGAAAAGCTAAACTAATTAAAAACCTCTGCTAATTGCTATGAAATCTGGATTTTATATTCAGATTACACATCTGAAGTTATACATATGCTAAGAAGGGAAACTAACCTTCCTACTTGATCAGAAACTAAAATCAGACACTTCCGATTGAAATCAGACTTTCCAATCGATCGGCTGATCGATTGGAGTGGTTTGATCGATCCACTGGTCGATCCCACATGCTACTGTGCACGGAAGTCCCGTCTGGATCGATCGGCTGATCGATCCAGTCTGGCCAATCGATCCAGAGATCGATTCAGAAGCTCTCTGTTCACGGGATTTAAATTTCCGATCGATCGGTTGATTGATCCATTGCCGATCGATCGGCTAATCGATCCATGGCCGATCGATCAGCTGATCGACTCATCAACCCTCTGTACGCGGCAGATCGCGGTTCGATCGATCGGCTGTTCGAGGGCTCCTCAATCGATCAGCTGATCGACACAATGGCATTCTGTACGCGGGGACATCTTCCAATCGATCAGCTGATCGATTGAGGACTCCTCAATCGATCGGCTGATCGATTGGGTTTCTGATTTCTGTAGAAATCAGACCCAACCTTGTACAGGACCTTCAGAAATCTGCAAAAGACACCACACTACCACTAGGCATGTCAGTACTCATGGTTAGCTATCTAATATCCAGATAATGAGTAATCTACGCATAACTTCATAATTCAAGACACTTAAACATCTAAAGTTGCAGAAAAGTAACTAAAAACGTAAATACTAAATCTTTTGGTGGGTAATTTCCCAAGAGTCTTTATTCCAAGTTCCTTCTCACACACATCCAGTCGCATTGCCCTCCAGCCTCCGCTAATCCATCTTTCCTTTACCTTTATCTGCAGTATAAGGAAAATGAAACTATAAGCTTGGGAGCTTAGTAAGAAACCATCTACCTCACAAAATATGCATTCGAAGAAATCGTGTTTTCAAAAGATGCTACTCGAAATACATGCTAATGATCATGCTGAAAATGCTAAAACATAGCATATCGACCAAATGAGTCATGCTAAACAAATACTAAACAAAAGCTATTCATTGTATCAGCAAGCTAACTAAATCAATACATAAGCTAAGCTAGTTGCTATAACAATAAGAAACTAAACTGAAGCTAAGCTGTATTCACATATCAGGTTTGTGAAGTTTGAAAACTATTTTCATAAGTAGATAAAAATACTAAACATGCTGTTGATGGGCCCGGCAACTGTACTTGCTGTGCTCGCTTCCCTAACTAGGCCTGAGGTAGCAAGTCCCGAATCTAGTAGGGTACTAGGTTATCTAAACCTAGGGACGACTATGAGAGCCACCCAAGGACAACTGAAGTCCAGTACAATGCCACTGATAAAGTAAAATACTGTTTATAACTGATTTATCATATCTTGCTTTTATTAGGTTATCTGAACATAGAGTTAGGTTATCTGAACCTAGAGTTAGGTTATCTGAACCTAGAGGCGACTATGGGAGCCCACCCATTGGACCGTAGTCCCATATAACTGAAGCAAGGCTATGTATGCTATTTAAAATGCATCTAGGGCATTTAACTGAGCTATTAAAATGCCTACTGTAGCATTTAACTATACTAGGCATTTTATCGAGCACTTGGTGTGCTCTAATTCTGCATATGGCTAAACTGAGAACATAAATGCGAACTAAGGGCATAAAAACATACAATTAGCTACTTATACTGCAGGTGAGGGGTTACTTACATCCTTCGCTAACTTTCCTTACAATTCGATCGCTAGATTTCCGGAGAAGAAGATTGTTTCGACGATCTTCCTACGTCTATGCGTTCTTCTCGCGGAGAGGAGCGTCCTCGTATCGGAGACGTCGTCGGGAGGTGCTCCTACGACCCTAGGGATGAAACCCTAGGTCTCTTGGGCTTGGCGTGCCGAGAAGGTGCGGGAGAGGAGAGGCGGCGTCGAGTGAGGGTGAGGGAGAAGAGAATTGTCGATCAAAATAATAACTCTCCACTTAATTTCCCTATTTATATTAAATGATTAATACACCCCAACTAAACCTTAAGTATAGTTGTTCTCCTCTTCTTTCAGCACACCCCTACTGGGGCACCTTGGTTACTAGAGTCATCTATAAGTCATAGAGTCTAATAGGTCTCGGGTTCAATTCCCGCTTAGGCTATTTTACATTTTTTTTATTTAATTTTTCTATTTCGGCTATTCTAAAATTCCATAAAAATATTCTAAAATTCTAGAAAAATATTAGAATATTTCTAAAATTAATTTGAGAATTTTTGGGCATTACAATCCCCCATACCTTATAAAAAGTTGATCCTCGAACTTAGAATAACTCTGGGTACTTCTGTCTCATACTAGCTTCTGTCTCCCAAGTTGGCTCTTCTGTTGTGTGATTTTGCCAAATGACTTTTACTAATGGTACCTCCTTGTTCCGCAATTTCTTAACTGCTCGATCTATTATCTGAATAGGCCGACTATCATAGCTGAGGTCTTCGCGGACTTGTACCAACTGGGGCTCAATCACCTGGGTGGCATCTGGATATGCTTCTTCAGCATAGAAACATGAAATACGTTATGGATAGCTGACACCTCCTGGGGTAGCTCTAGCTCATATGCTACCTTGCCAACTCTTCTGGTGATAAGGTATGGTCTCACATATCTGGGACTCAATTTGCCCTTCTTCTCAAAACGCATTACTCCCTTCATGGGAGCCACTCGGAGAAATACTGTATCCCCAACTAAAAACTCTAAGGGTCGACGCCGTGTATCAGCATAGCTTTTTTGGCGGCTCTGAGCTGTCTCTATCCTCTAGCGGATCTGCTGTATAGCTACTGTGATATCTGCTACTAGATCTGTCTGAAGTTCTAGCTCTTTCTGTTCACCACTTTCATACCAGCAGATTGGAGATCTACACCTCCGCCCATAGAGAGCCTCGTAGGGTGCCATGCCGATAGTGGTCTGATAGCTATTGTTGTATGCAAATTCTGCTAAACACAGATATTTGCACCAACTTCCCTTGAAGTCTAGGGCACACGCTCGGAGCATATCCTCGAGTACTTGATTTACTCGCTCCGTCTGACCATCTGTCTGAGGTTGGAAGGCTGTCTTAAACTTTAGCTTGGTGCCCAGTGCTGATTGTACACACTCCCAGAAGTGTGACGTGAATCTATTGTCTCTGTCTGAAATGATGGTCCGTGGGACTCCATGCAGTCTGACGATCTCCTTGAGATACAACTGAGCTAGCTGCTCCATGGAGTAGGATGTCCTGATAGCTAAGAAGTGGGTTGATTTAGTCAACCTGTCGACTATTACCCAGATGACATCAAAACCATTCGTGGTTCTGGGTAGTCCCACTATGAAATCCATAGAAATATCCTCCCACTTCTATTCTGGGATCTAAATAGGCTGCAGAACTCCTCCTGGTCTCTGGTGTTCTACCTTGACCCTCTGGCAGGTCAGACAGGTACTAACATACCTAACGATGTCTCTTTTCATCCCATGCCACCAAAAATGTTTCTTTAGGTCTTGGTACATTTTGGTGGAGCCAGGATGCATCGCATAAGGAGTCCTATGAGTCTCATCTAGGATCTTCCTTCGTAGTTCCTCCTGATCCGGAACACATAGTCTGTCACCAAAATACAATACCCCACTATCAGATACTCTGAACCCTCGACTTTCTGATTTTGCTAACCCTTGCTTGATTTTCTGAATTTCAGGGTCCTGACCCTGTGCTGTCTGGATGTCACCAAGCAGGGTAGATGCTAAGGTCATAGTAGAGAGCTGTCCAACTATAAGTTCGAGACTAAAATCTGTAATTTCCTTTTGTAGGGGCGGTGACATGGCTGTTAGGGATAGTAAGGTAGCACTAGACTTCCTGCTAAGTGCGTCTGCCACCTTATTAGCTTTTCCTGGGTGGTAGAGGATGTCTATGTCATAGTCTTTGACCAGCTCGAGCCATCTGCGCTGTCGCATATTCAGATCCTTCTGAGTGAAGAAGTACTTCAGACTCTGATGATCTGTATACACTCTGCACTAAGCTCCATACAAGTAATGTCTCCAAATTTTAAGGGCGAACACAACTACTGCAAGCTCAAGGTCATGAGTAGGGTAGTTCCTCTCATAGTCCTTGAGTTGTCTGAAGGCATAGGCGATCACCTTACCATTTTGCTTCAGTACTACTCCTAGTCCCAATTTAGAGGCGTCACTATAAATATCAAAGCTGTCTGTGTTTTTTGGCAGAGTCAGAATGGGTACACTGGTCAATCTTCTTTTGAGCTCCACTAAACTGTTCTCACAGTCCTCTGTCCACTGAAATTTTCTGTTCTTCCTGGTGAGAGCTATCAGTGGGGAGGCTATCCTGGAGAAGTCCTCTACAAATTTTCTGTAATAGCCTACAAGTCCCAAAAAGCTTCTGATTTCACTGGCGTTCTTAGGTCTTTTCCAGTTACTCACAACCTCTATCTTACTGGGGTCTACCATGATACCATCCTTGGAGATTATGTGACCCAGAAAGGATACTTGATCGAGCCAGAATTCACATTTCGTGAACTTGGCATACAGCTGGTTCTGTTGGAGAGTCTGTAATACTATTCTCAGGTGCTCTGCGTGTTCTCCCTGAGTTCCAGAATAGATAAGAATGTCGTCGATGAACACGATAACAAACTTATCTAAGTATTCTTTGAATACTCTGTTCATGAGGTCCATGAAAGTAGCTGGAGCATTCGTCACGCCAAAGGGCATAACTACGAACTCATAATGTCTTATCTGGTCCTGAAAGCTGTCTTGGGTATATCACCTTCTTTAACTCTTACCTGGTGATATTCCGATCTGAGGTATATTTTAGAGAACACTGCTGCTCCCTTTAGCTGATCAAATAGGTCATCTATCCTGGGAAGAGGATACCTGTTCTTAATCGTGACTTGGTTTAGTGCTCGGTAGTCTATACACAGGCACATGCTCCCGTCCTTTTTCTTCACGAACAATACATGCGCTCCCCATGGTGAGTGACTAGAGTGTATGAAGCCCTTGTCGAGCAGCTCCTGTAGTTGCTCCTGAAGTTCCTTCAGTTCTGCTGGAGCCATGCGGTAGGGTGCTTTGGAGATGGGATTTGTACCGGGGATAAGTTCTATCTCAAATTTAATCTCCCTGTCTGGTGCTAGGCTTGGTAACTCCTCAGGGAAGACTGCTGAGTAGTCACGTACGACTCGAACCTCCTCTAGCTTTTGGTCCTTGTCCTGACTGATACTGACTACATGTGCTAAGAACCCTGTACATCCTAAATCCAATAGTTTCAGTGCCTTCAGAGCTGAGAGAAACTTCTTGGCCTTTCTCTTTGGTTCTCCGATGTACCCAAACTGCACTCCTGCTTCGGGTTGGAATACAACTCTCTGTTTACAGCACTCTATGGAGGCACCGTACTTGATCAGAAAGTCCATTCCCAAGATGATATTGTAGTCAGTCATATCTAGCACTATCAGATCACCAAAAAGCTCTATGTCTGCTATAATGACTGGCACTGCTCGAAGTCAGTGCGTGGATGCCATGATTTCTCCTGAAGGTAGTGTTGTCAGAAACTGACCACTAAGTGCATCTGGAGGTATTGCTAACTTTTCGGCAAATGCCCTGGATATATAAGAATGGGTTGCCCCAGTATCGAATAAGACAGTTGCACTTTGCTGTAAAATACTAATCTGACCTGTAACAACTGTCGAGGCATTCACTACATCTTCTCTGGTGAGTAAGTAGATCCTCGCGTTCGTCGTGGCTGAGGGGGCTTCTAGTCTACCCTGACTGATGTGTGGACCATCTATAGCAGCCTGGATATGATGTAACTGTGCTGGGTTACCTCCATACTGAATTAGATGTGGTGTAGGAACACTGGTCTTGTTCGGGCATTGTTTAGCCATATGCCCTTCCTGGCCACATTCGAAGCATCCTTGTGTGCCCTTGCGACAAACTCCGGGGTGGAATTTCCCACAAGTAGAGCACTTGGGATAGCTAGGCTGTTTACTAGCTGGTCCTCCTTTTGGGTAACTCCTTGGTTTACGTTTGTTACTGGAGTTTCCTTTCCAATTAGAGCTGTGGCCCTGGTGTTTCTAAGTACCTGAGCCTCCTTGGCCTTTTGACTCTGAAAAGGCTTGCTTCTGCTGTTTGATGTTGTTCTGGTAATGCTCGGTGGTCAGAGCACTACTTACCAGTTCTTCTGTGGTTTGCGGCCTATGAACGTCGCTGGCCACATTCATTGCTATTTCCGGCCTTAGCATTTTGAGCATCAACCGGACTCGTTCTCTTTCTGTGCTGACTAGTTCAGGGCATAGATGAGTTAGTCTGTTGAATTTCTTCACGGCCTCCTCAACTGAAAGGTTACCCTGATGAAATTTAGTGAACTCGTCATAATGGTGGTTCGTGACCCGCATGTGAAAGAACTCCTCAAAGAATTCTCTCTTAAAGTCGGCCCATGTCATCTGGTTCACTGGGCGCTTCACTTTAATTCTCTCCTACCACATACGTGCGTCTCCTGTTAGGCAGAAGGAGGCGCATTTCACCTTTTCATACTCTGGCCAGTCCAGAAGCTCCATCGTACTCTCCAATGTTTTGAACCAGGCTTGGGCATCCCATGGTTCACTGGTGCCTGAGAAATTCTCTGGTTTGATTTTCTGCCACTGGATCAGATAAGCTTCTCTCCTTGCCCCTGCTGCTGGGGCTACTGGTGCTGTAGGTTATGTTGGGATCTTAGATGGCTAGAGGGGGGTGAATAGCTCCTTTAAAAACTTAAACGAAAACTTCTACACAGATAATCGTTAGCACAGCGGAATTAGACAACTAAAAGAGAGAAAAACATAAGCACACTAACACTAGAATTTACGAGGTTCGGGGATAACTTGCCCCTACTCCTCGGCGTGTCCGTAAGGTGGACGACTCCTTGATCTTCGGTAGATCGCACCCCGGATAAATTCCGGCTAAAGATCCTCCTTCTCGGTGGAGTAACCTCTCCACAAAGATCACAAGAGTAGATTTGAAAGTGAAGCACAATTACTTACAGAGTGTGGCTAAAGGATTGAACAGTTTAACTTACAGCCACGAAGCAGAAAAACAACTACAGGAGGAATCAGCCAAGAGCTCAACGAAAACGCACAGCCTCTTGCTTGAACGACAGAGAGAGTTTTTCCAGAGTGTTTTTCATCCTCTCCTCTTCCTCCTTCTTATTTCTCTGCTTTCTTCACTGCGTTTGCCTGCATCGAATCACTGCAAACCAGTAGCGTATCACTGTCGCCAAACCAGGCGTCGCCAATCACGCTTCTTCCTCATCTGAACTCACACCAATACCATCCTTGGTCTTCACTGGTGTCTCTGAGCTCGAACCAATAAGGAAGAGTCAAGCTGATCGCAGCCAGTGAGCCAACTGAACAAGCCAGTGAACGTTGACGCTTCTTTTGCACAATTTGCAGCGATAACCAGTAGACAAACCATTTTGTTTTATTCCTTTGATAGTCATTGATTTGAATTCAAACATCACCATGGTACCTGCAGCCTGTAACTCAAAAAGCTCACAAGCAGATGTTAGATCAGATGCATCAGAAACGAGTCAGAAATCTCAGAGAAGTAGCAGGAGACGTGCGACATCACTGTGGATCGGTCAGCAGACCGATCCATAGGTTTCTGGACCGATCAGGAGATCGGTCCGGGAAGATCCTGATCGGTCTGTGGACCGATCAGACTATGTGTGGATCGGTCCACAGACCGTTCCACCCTTTCTCAGCGTTTCTGATCACTTCAGATAACCCACAGAATGCTTCTGTGTGGTTACTGATCGGTCCACAGACCGATCAGTTAACCCACAGAATACTTCTGTGTGGTTACTGATCGGTCCACAGACCGATCAGTTAACCCACAGAATGTTTCTGTGTGGATCCTGATCGGTCACCAGACCGATCAGATAGCCCACAGAAATTCTGTGTGGTTACTGATCGGTCACCCGACCGATCAGTGATCTTGGAGTATCACTGGATCGGTCTGCAGACCGATCCAGACGACCAAGGTATCACTGGATCGGTCTGTAGACCGATCCAATGCTACCGAGTGAGTTTTGCAGCTTTCCAGCCCGAAACCCTGAGGTCTTCCTGGTCCCGAGACCGAGCTACCGAGCCCTCTCTGACCTAGTCCGGAGAACGAGCTACCGAGCCCTCTCCGACCTCATCCGGTCCAGAGAACGAGCTACCGAGCCCTCTCCGACCTCATCCGGTCCAGAGAACGAGCTACCGAGCCCTCTCTGACCATTCCGTGCCAAGTCACCATACTTGGACTTTTCCCGTGCCAAGCTCCCTGCTTGGACTTTTTACCAGATGTCTGGTCAACCTTGACCCATCTGGATTTCCCTTGCCTGGCTTCACTCACCAGGACTTTCCCTCCCAACTGATCAACCTCGATCAGTAGTCATTCTGAGTTAAATTAATATCTGATACAAACTTAAATCAGTGTCAACATCAAAACAACAGCCAGGTCAGACTGTATCAACAATCTCCCCCTTTTTGTTGTTTGACAACACGATTTAAGTTTAGATCAAAATTGTTCAAATTTTCATAATTTTAGGGGAATCAAGATCCTCCCCCTAAGACAGATACAGTACCATGTAAGAATAGGAGACTCATGATTTTAGGGGAATCAAGATCCTCCCCCTAAGATAAACTTTCATTTAATTCTAAACTTAGTTACCTTCTCCCCCTTTGTCAAACACCGAAAAGGTGCGAACCAAGTAAGAAAATGTTAAAAGACTCCCCCTTAACCCATACTGTTTTCTTTCTTAATCCCCCAAAATGCCTCTAAGTGTATTACGAGACAGTGATAAAGAGATAAAGGACAAACAGGACATGCAAGTGAACAGCATATTAATATCCAATAGAAAATGAAGCATAATAAAGAGCAAGCAAAAAGAAAACGGAGTAGCATAAATACAGGAGTAGCATCAGAAGTGCAAACATCCAGGTCAATCATAAAGACTAACAAATAACATCCAAAATACAGACAGCCAACAAACAAACTGTATCAATCAACATCCTCACACTGAGGAATATCACCATCATCGGCAGGAGGGGTGAAATCCTGAGGCGGCATGCCGGAGGATGAATAGCCTGGGTAAGACTGCGGAGGCGGGTAGCGTGCCATCCATCCGAGTAGCAACTGCTGTGTCACCACCTGATGACTGCGCATATCATCGAAGCGCTGGTCAATATGCCTGCGCAGGTCATCGTAGCGCTGGTCAATCCGTATGCGTAGTCCATCGAACTCAGCAGTCACCATCTCCTCGTGACGATCAAATCGGCTCTCCAACTCAGCGATTTGCCAGCGCAGGTCTGGATCCGCCTCGCCAATGTCAGCAGGAGGAGCAGCAACAGGAGCAGCTGCCACCTGTCGTGGAGGTCCCCGTGGTAACTCACCTAAAGCTCTCCCATCCTTCCACTGAACATCCCCATTTTGCCCTATGATTCCAGACTTGGAAAATGCCCGTTTCCCAAGTCGGCAATCCTGCCTGACCATTTTGATTATTCTACCCTTAGAGACATCAACCTGAAGGGTCTCAAGCCAATCAGTAATTATATGCCCATAAGGCATATAAATAGTGAAGCCGCTAGGCTGAGAATATGATATGATCGAGGAGTAGATGCTCGACATGATATCAAAATCGAGACGCCGACGCAAACCATAAAGCATAAGACAATGATATGATCGGATCTCAGATAATGGTTTAGATGTGATAGGTAGAAGGCAGTTCGTGACAATTTTAAAAAGAATGTAATCTTGAGGAGATAATCTCAAGGCTGCAAAAGTAGGGAAGTCAACATCTAGCTCATCTAGCCCTTGTCTAGGCTGTCTGAAGAAGTACTCATATATATCGTCAGGTGAGATATCAAACGGTGGAGGTAACTGATCTGGTAAGTCAGGAAATATCGAAAAGACATCACCGGAACACCTCCGACAATTGAGATACTCAAAGAAAGATGAGATACTGAAATCAAGAGTCCGCTTAGCAACTCTTGTTTTAAAACCTTGATCATTAGTCTCATGAAGGTTATTATAGAACTCAGAGACCAAGTCATAGTTGATATCCCGTTCCAAGTAGACTAGTGAATCGAGTTTGTAGTATGCTATGATTTCGGACACTTGTGGGCAAAATTCGTCCATGAATTTTCTATCCACGGACCTACAAGGGAGTAATTTGAATGTCCTTTGTTGAAAAGCTTGCTCAGATTGGCGGTTTGGGAATCTACTGGAACTAGCTGGTTGGGGTCGAGAGGGAGCAGGAGAAGTTTTGGATTTGGATGTCTTGGTTGGTTCCTTAGAGGTTCCCTCACCATCAGTGGGTTTCTTCCTAAGGGGACACAATGGGAAAAACGAAAAGCACAGGAGCCACCAACAATTAAGAACCGAAACAACAGAACAACAGATTCAGTGAGAAACATAATGCCAAGTTCTAGAGAGGTAAGAAGTTACCTTGGTGCCATTTGAACTTTAGACTAGGGCTTCCGAGGGTTAGAGCTTCGGGTAGGGTTTGGCGTGCAAGGAGAAGAGAAAAAGGGTGAACTGGTGGGGAGAGTCGGCTAGGGTTCGCGTGAACGAAGAAAAGAAGGGATCGGGAGGTTTTAAGGGTTTAGATGGGTGTACAGTGAAGAAATGATCGGACGGTTGTCCGATCAGAAGGTGTCAGAAGCCTCCTGATCGGTCCACGGACCGATCAGGAGACGATCAGTACGATTAGCGAGCTTCCTGATCGGTCGGTAGACCGATCAGAGATTGATCAGTGGCTTTTTGTGCCGAATTGATCTGATCGGTCTCCGGACCGATCAGGGATCTCTCTGATCGGTCTGTGGACCGATCAGAAAGGGATCAGTAGCGTGCTAGACTGACTTGATCGGTCCGTAGACCGATCAGTGTCTGATTTCTCCCGTAATTTCAGTAACTGAAAGTTGTAATTCCGGTAACTGAAAGCTGTAATTTCAGTAACTTGTGTTCGATAATTCGTGGAAGTTTCTCTAGGAAAGCTTCCATGTTCAGAGCCTAGAACCTACAAGCATAACTCTTACCTAAAAGTTATGGTCTGAACTTGTTTATAGTCTTAAGGTTTCAGATTCTTATCAAACAAAAACCTCACACTAACTCCAACCATATGGGGTTCTGTCTTCTTGGTCCTTAAGAGTTCAAAACTCATTTCTATGATCAGGTTCAAGTTTGTCAAAATATAAACAACTTGTCCTAATTTTTAAGCAAGGCACGAAAGCTGAAATTCTTGATCCTTGTTATGTTTAGTTTCAAGTTTGTCAAAATATATCCAAGTTGTTATTATTTCCTTTAATACCCTATCGTTTTATCAATCAAAGTCATGACTTGAACCAAGCAATAATACCAATCAACACATCAACCATCAACCATGATTAGAAAATTTCTAGGCAAAAGTCCAACCAAGATTCCTTGGTTGGAATATATGAGTAAGATCTAGGAGCCAAATACACATGAATTATGTAATGGCCTTCCCCATACTCAATTAATGTCTCTTCAACCTAATTATTCAAGGGATGCATGATACATTTTGAATAATTGGGTTGATCCTAGCATCTCACCCCATTTCTAGCAAACAAAAATATTTTGTTAAACCTTATAGTTTGTGTGAGATGTTCCCAAGTTGCCCAAATTATTGTCCCAATTACTCTTATCATTTTAATAGTCCTTATTGATCATGGTGAAGTTCTAATGACCTAAGGAGCCAAACACATTCCCAACTCCCTCCTTAAATGACTAAATTCATTCTCCAGAAGGGGTTTGGTGAAAATGTCGGCTAGGTTTGACTTTGACTCCACATATGTGAGCACAATGTCTCCCCTAGCTACGTGATCTCTTATGAAGTGATGACGCACCTCAATGTGTTTGGTCCTCGAATGATGGACTGGATTTTTAGTTAGGTTGATCGTGCTAATGTTGTCACATAGCACTTGTACACCCTTATAGGAAAGTCCATAATCCTCTAGAGTGTGAATCATCCACAACAATTGTGATACACTCTCTCCCATGGCAATGTATTCAGCCTCGGTCGTGGAGAGAGCCACACAATGTTGCTTCCGACTTGACCAACTAACTAATGATGAACCTAAAAATTGGCAACCCCCACTAGTGCTTTTCCGATCCGGTTTGCACCAGCATAATCGAATCGGTATAGCCTATCAAGTCAAAAGACTCGTACGAGGGTACCATAGACCTACTCGAATTGTGCCCTTAAGGTATCTCAATATTCTCTTAACTGCAATTAAATGAGATTCCTTGGCACAGACTTGATATCTAGCACACATGCCCACAGCAAAAAGTATGTCTGGTCGACTAGCTGTGAGATATAGAAGACTACCAATCATGCTTCTATATTGCGTTAGATCAATTGGTTTTCCACTCTCATCATTGTCAAGGCGAGTGCTTGTCGCCATTGGAGTGGACATTTCCTTAGAGTCACTCATATTGAATTTTCTAAGCATCTCTTGAGTGTATTTCGTCTGATGGACATAAATGTCATCTCGAGTTTGTTTGATTTCAAGTCCGAGGAAGAATGTCAACTCTCCTACTAGACTCATCTCAAACTCACTTTCCATGTGAGAAATGAATTCATTTAAATAGACCTTGTTATTTGAGCCACAAATTATGTCATCGACATACACTTGGGCTACGAAAATGTTTTCACCATCTCTACGCAGAAATAGTGTTGGGTCTATTTGGCCTCTTACAAAGCCCTTTTCTAGTAAATAAGTTGACAGCCTTTCGTACCAAGCTCGAGGTGCTTGTTTAAGCCCATAAAGAGCTTTCTTGAGCTTGTATACGTGGTTTGGAGCTTCGGTACTCACAAACCCCGGGGGTTGTTCAACATAGACCTCTTCTTTAATGAAGCCATTTAAGAAGGCAGATTTAACATCCATTTGATAGAGCTTGAAACCTCTATGTGCAGCAAAAGCTAGCATCAAGCGAATGGATTCTAATCGGGCCACGGGAGCATAAGTCTCATCATAATCGAGACCTTCGACTTGACTATAGCCCTTGGCTACAAGTCTTGCCTTGTTTCTTACAACTTCTCCCTTTTGATTTAACTTATTTTTGAAGACCCATTTAGTTCCAATAATGGTGGTCTTCTTAGGTCTAGGAACTAAGTCCCACACTTGGCTCCTTTCAAATTGACCTAACTCATCTTGCATAGCTATGATCCAATCAGGATCGCGCAATGCCTCATCAACTAATTTTGGTTCAATCTCTGAAATCAATGCGACTTCATTAGACTCATTTCTAAAGAATGACCTAGTCCTAACCCCTTGTTGGATATCTCCCACAATTTGGTCTTGGGGATGACTAGTGGTTATCCTAGATTGTCTTGGTGTTGGTGGTGCCTCATGAATGGTCTCACTAGGCATAGGCAAGGACTCAATATCAGGCAAGGGATCAACCGGAGCCCTTTGTTGCCTTTGCTCATCGTCATCAGAGTCAACCTCGACTCTTTCTTCATTTTGATCATTCAAACTTAGACTTCTAAGTTCAAGTTGAATTTCTCCTACATCCCTTGATTGATCATTTGATTTAGGGATTTCTTCAAAAGCTACATCAGAGGACTCTTCAATCAATTTAGTCCGATTGTTGTAGACTCGATAGGCTTTGCTGGTGAGCGAGTACCCGACCAGTATCCCTTCATCAGCCTTGGTCGAAAATTTTCCAAGATGGTCCTTGGTGTTCAAAATAAACACCTTACAACCAAACACCCTAAGATGTTTAATTGTAGGTGGTTTCCCAAACCAAAGTTCATGAGGAGTCTTTCCTAAAAACCTATGTATCAGGATTCGGTTTTGCACATAGCAAGCTGTATTCACAGCTTCAGCCCACAAGTAACTCGGTAGTGAGTACTCATTGAGCATGCTTCGTGCAGCCTCTTGTAAGACTCGGTTCTTTCTCTCCACAACCCCATTTTTCTGTGGGGTCCTTGGAGTTGAGAACTCATGTCTATACCCTTTTGCTTGACAAAATTCTAAGAACCTATGGTTTTGAAATTCACCACCATGATCACTTCTAATGGTTTTAATTGTTGTTGATTTTTCATTTTCAGTTCTTCTACAAAAAGAAATAAAAATATCTATGGTTTGATCCTTAGTTTTCAAAAAGAAGGTCCATGTATATCTAGTAAAATCATCAATAATTACTAAACAATATCTACTACCATTCAACGAAATAACATTGTTACAATCAAACAAGTCCATATGTAATAAGTCTAAGGCAGTAGATGTACTCACAATGCTTTTACCTTTATGAGATGCTTTTGTTTGCTTACCCATTTGACATGCATCACATAGTTTGTTCTTTTGGTACTTGATGCTTGGTAAGCCTCGTACTAGTCCTTTGTTGGCCAACTTCTGAATGTTCTTCATGTTTACATGTGCCAACCTTCTATGCCAAAGCCAAGACTCTTCTTCTTTTGACATGAAACACTTAATCAAAGCATTAGTAGCACTTTTAAACGATACTTGATAAATATTATCAACCCTTGTGCCTACTAGTACCGTGTCAAGTGTGTCAATGTGTTTAACCAAACATTGACTTGAATGAAATTCAATTGTGTAACCGGTATCACACAATTGACTGACACTTAGGAGATTAAAAGTCATCCCCTTGACTAGAAGAACATTCTTGATGTGGAGACATTCGGATATATGAATGTCTCCAACCCCTATAACCTTAAGACTACCATTATTGCCAAAAGACACATTACCTCTATTTTTATTTTGTATGGTAGAGAATAGTGACTTGTCCCCTGTCATGTGCTTGGAGCATCCACTATCAACAAACCAAGTTGATAGACGCTCCCCCTCGACCAATGCCTACAAGACACGAAAGACGGATGTTTTAGGTACCCAAATTCTGGGACCTAATGCATCTACAATGAGAGACTTAGGCACCCATGCCTTAGTCACCTTCTTCCTAGTCTCATGAACCCTAGAAACATGTGTTCTATGAAATTGGGTTCTTGACACTAAAGAAATAAAACTAGACTCCTTAGGTTGGTATCCTAATCCAGCCTTGTTGTAAACCGCCCTTTGGGCATTTAGAATCATATCTAAGGTCTTAGAGCTGGTTGAGAATTTCTCAAGCATTTTCTTGAGCTTCTCAATTTCACCCTTCAAGGTTTTGTTTTCATCCTCTAGGGCCTCTTGATAAAGGTCATCGACCTCATCTTCCCTAAGGGACCTTAATTTCTCTATTTCATCTTTTAGCAGTTTAGTTTCTGTTTTTGATTTTTTAAGGGAAGTAGACAAATGTGCAATTGTTTTATAACACTTTTCTAAATGGGGAGAGGTTACCTCTTCATCATCCGAAGATGATGAAGTCGCGGCTGAAGAGCTTGAGTCCTCACTCTCGGACTCGGACTCCTCTCTTGCCATGAGGGCTAACTGTCGTGTACTCTTCTCCCTCTTCTCTTCCTCAGATGAACTTGAAGAAGACTCATCCCATGTAGCTTTTAGAGCCTTCTTCTTCTTGACTCTTTCCTCCTTCTTTTTGGCTCGTTCCTCCTTCCTTTTTAATTTCGGACACTCGCTCCGATAGTGTCCCTTTTTGCTGCACTCATAACATGTAACATTAGTTTTGTCAATATTTTGTTCACTAGGTTTACCTTTCCCTTTGTATCTTCTCCTTCTCATGATTCTTCTCACGAAGTTGGCCATCTCGCTTGATGATGATTCACCTTCATCATCGGACTCGGAGGAGGATGAAGATGAAACAATTTCTTTCTCCTTCTTCTTTTCTTTCTTTCTTCTTCCCTCCTTGCTCTTTTCTTCTGCAACCAAAGCAATACCTTTCTCTTTTTGCCCTTTGTTAGCAAGTTCATGTAATTCCATTTCACAAAAAAATTCATCTAACTTAACAATGGAAAGATCCTTGGATACCTTGTAGGCATCCACCATAGATGACCACAAGGCATTCCTAGGAAAAGCTTTTAGAGCATACCTTACGAGGTCACGGTTTTCTACTCGTTCATCCACCGAATGGAGACCATTGATGATCTCCTTGAACCTTCCATGTATCTCACTTACAGTTTCATTTTCCTTCATGACAAGGTTCTGTAGTTGGTTTAGGAACAAATCCCTCTTGGCGATCCGAGAGTCTCGAGTCCCTTCTTGGAGCTCGATGAGCTTGTTCCATAGATCCTTCGCACTTGTGAAAGGACCAACCTTGACAAGTTGATCCTTGGCTATCCCACATTGCAAAGTGACAACCGCCTTGGCATCGGCTTGTCCCTTGCGAGTTTGCTCGGTTGACCATCTCGATGAGTCAAGTTCCTTACCTTCTTCGTCCTTTGGAGGTGAGAATCCCTCCTTGACCGAGAACCACATGGAGATATCGGTCTTGAGGTAATACTCCATGCGGCTTTTCCAGTATTGAAAATCTGCTCCATCGAAATAAGGTGGACGGTTGGTGCTGAGTCCCTCCTTCATGGCCATTGTTTAGCTCTTTGGGTTGTTAAGCCGTAATGAAGAGCACCAGGCTCTGATACCACTTGTTGGGATCTTAGATGGCTAGAGGGGGGGTGAATAGCTCCTTTAAAAACTTAAACGAAAACTTCTACACAGATAATCGTTAGCACAGCGGAATTAGACAACTAAAAGAGAGAAAAACATAAGCACACTAACACTAGAATTTACGAGGTTCGGGGATAACTTGCCCCTACTCCTCGACGTGTCCGTAAGGTGGACGACTCCTTGATCTTCGGTAGATCGCACCCCGGATAAATTCCGGCTAAAGATCCTCCTTCTCGGTGGAGTAACCTCTCCACAAAGATCACAAGAGTAGATTTGAAAGTGAAGCACAATTACTTACAGAGTGTGGCTAAAGGATTGAACAGTTTAACTTACAGCCACGAAGCAGAAAAACAACTACAGGAGGAATCAGCCAAGAGCTCAACAAAAACGCACAGCCACTTGCTTGAACGACAGAGAGAGTTTTTCCAGAGTATTTTCCATCCTCTCCTCTTCCTCCTTCTTATTTCTCTGCTTTCTTCACTGCGTTTGCCTGCATCGAATCACTGCAAACCAGTAGCGTATCACTGTCGCCAAACCAGGCGTCGCCAATCACGCTTCTTCCTCATCTGAACTCACACCAATACCATCCTTGGTCTTCACTGGTGTCTCTGAGCTCGAACCAATAAGGAAGAGTCAAGCTGATCGCAGCCAGTGAGCCAACTGAACAAGCCAGTGAACGTTGACGCTTCTTTTGCACAATTTGCAGCGATAACCAGTAGACAAACCATTTTGTTTTATTCCTTTGATAGTCATTGATTTGAATTCAAACATCACCATGGTACCTGCAGCCTGTAACTCAAAAAGCTCACAAGCAGATGTTAGATCAGATGCATCAGAAACGAGTCAGAAATCTCAGAGAAGTAGCAGGAGACGTGCGACATCACTGTGGATCGGTCAGCAGACCGATCCATAGGTTTCTGGACCGATCAGGAGATCGGTCCAGGAAGATCCTGATCGGTCTGTGGACCGATCAGACTATGTGTGGATCGGTCCACAGACCGTTCCACCCTTTCTCAGCGTTTCTGATCACTTCTTTCTATAGACCGATCAGTTAACCCACAGAATACTTCTGTGTGGTTACTGATCGGTCCACAGACCGATCAGTTAACCCACAGAATGTTTCTGTGTGGATCCTGATCGGTCACCAGACCGATCAGATAGCCCACAGAAATTCTGTGTGGTTACTGATCGGTCACCCGACCGATCAGTGATCTTGGAGTATCACTGGATCGGTCTGCAGACCGATCCAGACGACCAAGGTATCACTGGATCGGTCTGTAGACCGATCCAATGCTACCGAGTGAGTTTTGCAGCTTTCCAGCCCGAAACCCTGAGGTCTTCCTGGTCCCGAGACCGAGCTACCGAGCCCTCTCTGACCTAGTCCGGAGAACGAGCTACCGAGCCCTCTCCGACCTCATCCGGTCCAGAGAACGAGCTACCGAGCCCTCTCTGACCATTCCGTGCCAAGTCACCATACTTGGACTTTTCCCGTGCCAAGCTCCCTGCTTGGACTTTTTACCAGATGTCTGGTCAACCTTGACCCATCTGGATTTCCCTTGCCTGGCTTCACTCACCAGGACTTTCCCTCCCAACTGATCAACCTCGATCAGTAGTCATTCTGAGTTAAATTAATATCTGATACAAACTTAAATCAGTGTCAACATCAAAACAACAGCCAGGTCAGACTGTATCAGCAGGTTAGACTGGTGGAACCTCTATCACCACTGGGGTTGCTAGGTTAGGTTCTGGAATAACAGTGGGAGTGTTCTGCTGATTAGCCCTTAGGGTGGCTATCTCCTGTTGCTGTTCAACTAGTTGCTTCTGTAACTGAGTCACTACCTCTGCAAGGTCTGGGGGAGGCACTGAGCTGCCTGCCTCATGCTGGGGCTCAATAGCTGGTGTCTTTCTAGCTGGGCGTCCTCGTACCATTTTCTAAGGAAATAAAGGACATACATAACTAATACAATAATATTTGCATACTTCTACTATCATGTTAGATGCTATCATATATGTAAGCATGCTTTAGTTATCTAGGAACATGGAAGCAAACAAAACATAAATAAGGTGAGAGGTATTCTTACTTGGAAGCTACAGGTTCAATGCTGATGTGTGTGTGAGGAAGTATGGAACTTGCTCTGATACCACTCTGAACGCCCCGCCTCCTACTGTCTAGGCTGTAAGGCCGGGGGTTATAATCCTTGTGCTAAACTAAACTATAAGGTGTGGAAAAGCTAAACTAATTAAAACCCTCTGCTAATTGCTATGAAATCTGGATTTTATATTCAGATTACACTTTTGAAGTTATACATATGCTAAGAAGGGAAACTAACCTTCCTACTTGATCAGAAACTGAAATCAGACACTTCCGGTTGAAATCAGACTTTCCAATCGATCGGCTGATCGATTGGAGTGGTTTGATCGATCCACTGGTTGATCCCACATGCTACTGTGCACGGAAGTCCCGTCTGGATCGATCGGCTGATCGATCCAATCTGGCCAATCGATCCAAAGATCGATTCAGAAGCTCTCTGTTCGCGGGATTTAAATTCTCGATCGATCGGCTGATCGATCCATTGCCGATCGATCGGCTGATCGACTCATCAGCTCTCTGTACGCGGCAGATCGCGGTTCGATCAATCGGCTGATCAATCGAGGGCTCCTCAATCAATCAGCTGATCGACTCAATGGTGTTCTGTACGCGGGGACTTCTTCCAATCGATTAGCTAATCGATTGAGGACTCCTCAATCGATTAGCTGATCAATTGAGTTTCTGATTTCTGCAGAAATCAGACCCAACCTCGTACAGGACCTTCAGAAATCAGCAAAAGACACCACACTACCACTAGGCATGTCAATACTCATGGTTAGCTATCTAATATTCAAACAATGAGTAATCTATGCATAACTTCATAATTCAAGACACTTAAACATCTAAAGTTGGAGAAAAGTAACTAAAAACATAAATACTAAATCTTTTGGTGGGCTATTTCCCAAGAGTCTTTATTCCAAGTTCCTTCTCACACACATCCAGTCACATTGCCCTCCAGCCTCCGCTAATCCATCTTTCCTTTACCTTTATCTGCAGTATAAGGAAAATGAAACTATAAGCTTGGGAGCTTAGTAAGAAAGCATCTACCTCACAAAATATGCATTCGAAGAAATCGTGTTTTCAAAAGATGCTACTCGAAATACATGCTAATGATCATGCTGAAAACGCTAAAACATGGCATATCGACCAAATGAGTCATGCTAAACAAATACTGAACAAAAGCAATTCATTGTATCGGCAAGCTAACTAAATCAATACATAAGCTAAGCTAGTTGCTATAACAATAAGAAACTAAACTGAAGCTAAGCTGTATTCACATATCAGGTTTGTGAAGTTTGAAAACTATTTTCATAAGTAGATAAAAATACTAAACATGTTGCTGATGGGCCCGGCAACTGTACTTGCTATGCGCGCTTCCCTAACTAGGCCCGAGGTAGCAAGTCTCGAATCTAGTAGGGTACTAGGTTATCTAAACCTAGGGACGACTATGAGAGCCCAACCCAAGGACAACTGAAGTCCAGTACAGTGCCACTGATAAAGTAAAATACTATTTATAACTAATTTATCATATCTTGCTTTTACTAGGTTATCTGAACCTAGAGGCGACTATGGGAGCCCACCCATTGGACCGTAGTCCCATATAACTGAAGCAAGGCTATGTATGCTATTTAAAATGCATCTAGGGCATTTAACTGAGCTATTAAAATGCCTACTGTAGCATTTAACTATACTAAGCATTTTATCGAGCACTTGGTGTGCTCTAATTCTGCATATGGCTAAACTGAGAACATAAATACGAACTAAGGGAATAAAAACATACAATTAGCTACTTATACTACAGGTGAGGGGTCACTTACATCCTGCGCTAACTTTCCTTACAATTCGATTGCTAGATTTCCGGAGAAGACGATTGTTTCGACGATCTTCCTACGTCTATGCGTTCTTCTCGCGGAGAGGAGCGTCCTTGTATCGGAGACGTCGTCGGGAGGTGCTCCTACGACCCTAGGGATGAAACCCTAGGTCTCTTGGGCTTGGCGTGCGGAGAAGGTGCGGGAGAGGAGAGGCGGCGTCGGGTGAGGGTGAGGGAGAAGAGAATTGCCGATCAAAATAACAACTCTCCACTTAATTTCCCTATTTATATTAAGTGATTAATACACCCCAACTAAACCTTAAGTATAATCGTTCTCCTCTTCTTTTAGCACACCCCTGCTGGGGTCCCTTGGTTACTAGAGTCATCTATAAGTCATAGAGTCTAATAGATCTCGGGTTCAATTCCCGCTTAAGCTATTTTACATTTTTTTTAATTTAATTTTGATATTTTGGCTATTCTAAAAATTTCATAAAAATATTCTAAAATTCCAGAAAAATAATTGAATATTTCTAAAATTAATTTGAAAATTTTCGGACATTACTATCATTTTCGGGCGTTACACACAAAACCATAGGATCCCTTTATTTGAAAACTTAGACTGGATGAGATGAATAAGGATTAAATTAAAATTAAATTGAGCTAAAATTAAATTAAATTATATTAAGTTAAAATAAATACCAATATTAATTTAATTAAACCCTAAAATTAAAACATATGTTAATTAACGTATTACATATAAATTATTTTAGAAATTCATTTTATATTATTTTAAAAAAAATTAAAATCCTTTTAAAAACATAGACACAACTTAAAACTTAAACTTTAATTAACAAATCAACTTTAATTAAAAATTATAATTTATCTTAATCAATTTTATATTATTTTAAAAAAAATTAAAATCCTTTTAAAAACATAGACACAACTTAAAACTTAAACTTTAATTAACAAATCAACTTTAATTAAAAATTATAATTTATCTTAATCAATTTTAATTTCAACATTAATCAAAATCTTAACTTCACTTTAATTTAATTTAATTAAAATTATAATCAAATTCACACTTGACTAAAAGTTTGTTTCTCTAAATTTTTAGAAATCTAAATGGATATTGGACAATGGTTGCTCCCGACACATGAATGAGAATCAAATAATTTCACAAAGTTAACCTTCAAAAGACTAGGTGTAGTTACCTTTGAAAATAATAGTATACTGAAAGTAATTAGAATAGATAACATTAAATTAGAATCTAATTTTATTATCAATAAAGTACTTCTTATTAAAAAATTTAAGTTTAACTTGCTTAGTGTTAGTTAATTATATAGTTCAAAATATAAGGTTAGATTCACATCCACTGAATGCTTAATTAAACATATAAAAGATCCTACAATAAAATTAAAAGGACTTAGGGATAATAACATTTATACAATTAACCTAGCCAGTTTCTCACCTGAGTGCCACTTGACACAAAAAAGAGGAAACATGGCTGTGGCATAAGAGAATGTTCCATACCAATTTTAAAAACCTCACCAAACTAAATGGCTTAGTTAGAGGATTACCAAAACTACCTAACTTACTCTCAACAATTTATAATGTTTGTCAACAAGGAAAACAGATCAAATCAACCCACAAATCAACTAATCAAATTCAAACTAATTCAACACTTGAATTATTACACTTAGATTTATTTGACTCACATGAGATTAAATCCATAAATGAAAATTTATATTGTTTAGTAATAATTGATGATTACTTAAGATTCACTTGGGTAAAATTAAAAAAAAAAATTAAAAAAACATTAGAAATATTTGGTAATTTTTGTAAACAAACTTAAAATGAAAAAGACTCAAAAATCAAAAGAATTAGGAGTGATAATGGTGGAAAATTTTAAAATCATAGATTTACTAATTTCTTCTTAGAAAATGTGTACCATCAAGAATTCCCATGTCCAAATACCCCTCAACAAAATAGAATAGTAGAAAGAAAAAATAGAACTCTCCAAGAAGTCGCTCAAACAATGCTTAATGAATATCAATTACCAAAATATCTCTGGGCAGAAGTTGTTAGTACAGTCTGCTATGTACAAAATAGAACAATAATAAATAAAAAAACATAATAAGACTCCATTTGAAATTTGCTATGATAAATTACCTATTATAAAATACTTTAAAGTATTTGAGTGTCCTGTTTATAAATTAAACACAAGAGAATATTTGATAAAATTTACCTCAAAAGTAGAAAATGAAATCTTTGTAGGGTACTCCCTAAACAGTAGAGGATATAGAGTTTACGATAAAACTACTCTAAGAATTGAGGAAACAACCAATGTAAAAATTGATGGAATTACTAACTCCAAAGAACTTAACTCAATTCAACCTCAATACCAACCAATTGATTTCGCTAGAGCGAACACTAATCTAGGGGGAGCAAATGAAAATCCAATAGACGAATATGAAATTGAACAAAATCAACCACAAGAACAAACACAGCCTAGAATAATAAGAGTCAGCTCAGACCATCCAATTGAATAAATAATAGGTGAGCCAGACATAAGAGTTCAGATTAGATCATCATTCAGAAACCTAAGTCAAATATCCTTAATCTCTAAAATTGAACCCAAAATTATAGAAGAATCCCTACTTGACCCAGACTAGATTATAGCCATACAAGAAGAACTGGCTCAATTTGAGAGAAATAAAGTCTAGGACATAGGAATCCAACTTAACTAATGTAAAAAAAAATAGGTATTTAAAAGGAACATCAAATGTAGGAATTTGATATCCTAGAACACCTAATTTTGAACTAATAGGCTACTCAGACTCCGATTATACCAGCTATAAACTAGATAGTAAAAGTACAAGTGGTGAATGTCAATTACTTGGATCATCACTTATCGGTTGGTTTAGTAGAAAATAACATTGTGTTGCATTATATACTACTGAAGCCAAGTACATAGCAATCAGTGAGTGTGTAGCATAACTGTTATGGATGATGCACACATTAAAAGACTTTAACTTAGAATATAAAAATGTAAAAATCTATATTGATAATATCAATTCAATCAATTTAACTAAAAATCCAATGCATCATTCAAGAACAAAATATATTGAAATAAAATATCACTTTATTAGAGAACACATCGTCAAATGAGACATTGAACTCAACTATGTTGAGTTCAAATCAAATTGACTGACATTTTCATCAAACCACTACCAGAATATGAATTCAGTAATTTATAAAGATGAATGGGAATATGCATGATAGACTAGGACTTTTAAATATCAAACAAATTTTCACATGATTTACAAATTTTAAGAAAATTATTTACTTATGTTTTCTAAAAATTTCCATTTCTCTAATGTTGCAAAATTATTTTAACCTTAGTTTAGATCAAATCCAAAGAAACATGATCCTATAGATCTCGAAAATGAGCGTAGGTATTTTGTCTGAACTTCAGATGCTTATATTAGTGCATCAACATAAGTCTGGGCATAAAATATCAAAATGCAGTGATCAAGCTAAAGCAATCCTTCTTAGTAAACAATAAGTTGGATCAAATCTTGCTTAACTTGACTAACCAAGTAAATATTGCTATCCTCTGTATAGTTAGTTAGTAACTAATATTTAGATATGTACTAAAGATATTGGTAATTAAATGATCATATTTCGAATAAAGATATTCGATTTAGGGGGAGAATTTGTTTAGACAATTTAAAAATGATTTCATTTTTTTCCACTTTCAAAACTCTTTCTTACTTTGAAAATCTTTCTTTATTTTCTTTCTTAGTACTTTAAATATTAATCTTCAAAAGTGCATTGAATTTATCTTAGAAAATTTTTCTTTGAAATTAATTTGCAAATATTTACTTTTCTCAAAAGATTTCTTAGAATTTTTTTGTAAAAGTTTTGAAAACAAATTACTCAGAACATTTTTTTGCCTTGAAAAATGTTTTACCATACTTACATCATTTGAAAAGTTTATTTTCAAAATCGTATTTTAAAATAAATTTTAAAAAATATCTAAAAATAGATCTCATAAAAATTATCTTTGCAAAATGTTGGAAAATTTAACCATTTGAGAAATATTTGCAAAACTTCCTTTCAAAATTTCCATGGTCATTTCTTTCAAAATATATTTTTTGCAAAGTCATTATCTTAAATCTTTTGAATACTATTGTATAAATGGTTTTACCAAATTTGAAAAGACTTGAAAAATTTTCTTGAACACATCTATTCCTCCCAAAAATGAACATGAGTTTTACCTTTGTCAAACTTATTTGAATGTACTTGGCATATTTGTTTGAATCTTGTAATATTTTTTTTTGCTAATCCCTTAAGTATTTCTACTTCATGCATTATTTTTTATGTATGCCAAAGGGGGAGGATAGTGGGTTAGGTTAAAAAATTTTAATGCTAACTTACTTTATTCAAACTTTTAATGTTTGCTTAATTGCATTTGGTTTTCTAACTTTAACGCAGGTTGTCATTACATCAAAAAGAGGGAGATTGTTGATGCAGATTGCACAAATAATCTGATTTTGATGTATGACAAATAAGTTAAAGTTAGATGTGTTGTTTGTCTAACCTTTCTACCAAGTCTGCTGGAGCTAACTGGTCTGAAGGACCTGACACCAGGCTGAGATCCAACTATGTCCGCGGGGCTTGATAGTTGATGCGAAGTCCAAATAGGTCCGCAAGACCCATATCTGGCGGGAAGTCTGATTGGGTCTGCGGGATCAGACAATCGGTCGAAATCTAGTCAGGTTTGTGGACCTGACACTGGTAGAAGACCTGGTGGGTCAAAGGCAAATCAAGTGACTATAATTGGTAAGTGAAGGTAAACAACTAAAGGAGAGATCCAGTGAAGACGCGTTCCCCGTTGAGGGAACTGTAAGAGTCGATCCAACTTAGGTCCATTTGGAAAACCTAACTTGAGATCTTGACTAAATCTTGGTCTTGATGAGATAGGATCTAATTACTATTCATATTTTATTATGTTGTTTTAACTCTATTTTGTAGGGTAAATGGTTTTTCTATTGCTTGAACTAATCTTTTCTTGCAGGGAGGAAAGTGCTGAAGAACAGGAGTCCGGGTGCCCAGAAGGGGTCCAGGCGCCCGGACTAGCTTGCCCAGGTAGGTGCCTGGGGTGCCCAGAGTCGGTCCAAGCGCCTGGAATTGAAAAATCATCCACAAGCTGAGGTGAAGTGCGTCGACTGGACGAGCCACGTGGTCCAGGAGCTCAAAGGGGTTCCAAATGTCCGAAATAGACCTATTTAAAGGACTTCAACCAAGAGCTTCAGAACAACAATTACTACGATCTTCTCTCTTACGTGTGGCTCCGAAAAAGCTCCGACGACACCGAAAGGCTGCTCCGAAGTTTGAAGAACAAAAAGTCCTTTAGATTTCTTTTCTGTGTTGGTAACATTAGTCTTTTCAGTTCTTGTAACCAATTCCTGTAATACATTTATGAACTGATAGTGGATTACCCAATGAAAGCACTCGACGAGTGTGGGCCTTGGAGTAGGAGTCGTCAAAGGCTCTGAACCAAGTAAAATTTGGTTTGTTAGCATTGTTTTCTTTTCTTCCGCTGCGTATTTGTTATTAATTTGCTATCAGTTTTCGACGATCGCTATTCATCCCCCCTTCTAGCACCTTTTCGATCCTACAGTTTGCATTTATGAAAGGAAAATCAAAAATTAATTATCAAACTATACCTTAGATGGTGTTATGCAGCGCCTGTTTTCCTCACGTATTTTCATAACTCCAATGCTGCTTATAAAATTAAGCTCCCCATGTATTATTTACAAAATATAACTTCGCCTAGACAATATTGCCAATGAAGCATTAATACTGAGTAAAATAACCCAACTATGCAAATGAACTGTATTATGTGAGAAATCCTTGAAATTAAGCATGTTATTGAATGAATTATTCATATCAAACTGATCAACCACACCGGATAATAGTAGCTTCTCTGCATTGCTGAGCATTTTTCATAATAAACTCCTTGACTGAATAATGAGCTAGATGAAAACTTATGCCAAGTGAAATGATCCGACCAGATATATATAATCAATTTCCATAATAAATTTTCGGATGGAATAATAAGTTGGGTGAAAACATAATATCGAGCATAATGACCCAACTGGACATATATAATCAATTTCCATAATAAATTTTCGGACTGAATAATAAGCTGGGCAAAAATATAATGTTGAGCAAAATGACACAACCGGACAAATATAATCAATTTCCATAATAAATTTCCAGACGACAAAATAAGTTGAGTGAAAACATAATACTGAGCGAAATGACCCCACTGGACGTATATAATCAATTTCCATAATAATTTTCTGGACAAAATAATAAGCTGGGTGAAAACATAATACCGAGCGAAATGAATCAAGCAGAAGTTCCTGTGCTCAGAACATACTCGATTGCTCGAGAGTTACGAACTTGTAGGCATGAGACATTACTTACCCATACTTGAGTTTAAAGTCGTCGTTCGACTATATATTTTTTAAAGTCGTGTTCGACTGTGTAAATTTTAAAGTCGGGTTCGACTGTATAAAGTTTAAAGTCGCAGTTTGATTATATAGAGTTTAAAGTTGAGTTCAACTATATATAGAGATTAAAGTCGAGTTCGACTGTATAGAGTTTAAAGTCGCATTCAACTCTATAAAGTTTAAAGTCGAGTTCGACTGTATAGAGAGTTTAAAGTCGAGTTCAATTGTATAGAGTTTAAAGTCGAGTCTGACTGAGATAAAATTGAACAAAATACAAAGGTAAATTACAAGCGTACTTGTTAAGTTCTATAAGGTTGAAGATGATTTGCACTCCAGGGCTGCTCAAGATTTCTTTTGTCTACATCTTAAAGATAATAGAAGCCTGAGGCGAGCTTTTGTATCACCTTGTATGGTCCTCCCCATTGTGGCTCCAGTTTGTTAACGTCTCCAACTGGCTTGATGCGCTTCCAAACCAGATCACCTAATTGAAAAAATCTAGGATTAACCCTTTTGTTATAATTCTGCCTCATCCTCTAGCGATACGATATAAGCCGAGCTGCCGCCTTGTCCCAGACTTCCTTTATCAAATCAAGCTCCATAAGACGTCGGTCTATATTATCCTCATCATATAGGAGTCTCTGATAGGATTCCATGCCAATCTCGACTAGGACCATTGCTTCACCACTATAAACTAGATGAAAAGGAGATATACCTGTCGATTCTCAGGGAGCAGTCCGATATGCCCACAATACGCTGGGTAATTCGTTCATCCAACTACCCCCGACATGATCTAATTTAGTTTTAAGTGCTCTAATAATTTCTCTATTGGTTAGCTCGGCTTGTCCATTACTTTGTGGGTAAGGCACAGAGGTGAAGACCTGTGTGATACCATATCCCAAACATCATTCTTTGATCCTCCTACCTTAGAATTGCCTTTCATTATCAGAAACCAACTTATATGGAATACCAAATCTGTAGATAATATTTTACCATAAAAATTTAATAATCATCTGCTCAGTTATTTTAGCTAATGACTCAGCCTCTGCCCATTTTAAGAAATAATCCACTACTGCCAGAAAAAATCTTCTCTGAGCGGACGATAAGGGAAAATGTCCTACTATATCCATACCCCATTGATCAAATGGACAAGAGACAATAGAGGTTTTCGACAATTCTGTAGGATGATGTGAGATATTCTGATGCTTCTGACAAGATATACATGTCCTTACTAATTGAGCTACATCAGACTATAAAGTAGGCCAAAAATACTCTGTCAATAATATTTTATGAGAAAGAGATCAACCCCTACATAATTACCCTAATGTGCTTCTTGTAAAAGGTATTGAATGCCATCTGACCTAATGCACTTGAGTAATGGATAGGAGAAGGCTCTTTTGTAAAGATGATCTCCAATGATAGTGAACCGGCCAAACCCTTTTCTTAAGTATACGCACTTGCTCACCCTTAGTTGGTAGAATGCCCTACTACAAGAATAAGATGATCGGCGTCCTCTAATCGCTTTGTATTTCCAGGTCAACTTGTTTCTCAATACAAGACACTAATAATGTTCGTTCAATATATTTTTCTAAATTCTAGGGCACTATTACCAAGGCTAATTTAGCTAGCTCATCCACTGTTTGATTATCTAAATGAGAAATCTTTTGCATAGTCACTTCTTGGAATTTAGCTTTTAATTTATCAAATGCTTATCCATGTAACTTGAGTCGGTCATTGTTAATTTCAAAATTGTCAAATAGTTGTTGAGCCTCCTGTTGGTTGCTACTCGGAATATTGTACTGGTTCCCCTGTACAAAAATTTTGTACAAGTCCTGAACCTTTCCTAACAACCTATTGTGTTCTTTAGAAATTAAATTTGGAATCGCAAACAGAACTTAACATTATTGATTCCAAATTCAACTTATCTGTTCTTAGTGGTTTAGACTTGGCTCGCAAAAGATACTTAACATTATTGATCCAAATCCACCCATGTTACAAATTCAATTAAATATTAATTTCAGAGATCGACTTCTAGGTTAAACATAGCGAGGCACTAAGCCTTCTTGGGTATGGTAGCATCCACCACTTCCTAGACAAAGCCTTTCAAAGAAATTTAATATTTAATTTCCTTATAGTAACCCTAGGTTTAACCAAAAAGAACAATTGAATCATAAGTTCGAAAAACAAAAGAAACACAAAATCGAAAACATAAATTCGATTACCTAGATTCATTAGCCTCTTGTGTTTGGCATTTCAAGATCTAAATAAAAGGATGAACTAGTTATGATGCAGAAACTAATAACTAGTTATACCTTTTATAGCTTATATACCTCACGATCTTCTGTCGTATTCCTCTTCTTATCTCAGACGTCGTGTGGGCGATGATCTACCGAGACGAGAATCCACCCAAGCTTCCTTCTTCTCCTTGCAAGTTTCGGCCAACAACAACCTCCTTGAGATGAAGAACTTCGGACACCAACCAAGCTACAAGGGATGCTAAGAAACAAAGCCTCCTATCTCTCCTTCTTCCTCTAACAAGATTCGGACACCAACCAAGCTCCTTGAGATGAAGATGCCACCAGCCAAGGAAGAAGAATAGGAGATGGAGAGGAAGAGAGGGGTCGGCCACCAACCAAGGAAGAGAGGAATAATAGAAGATCTATTGTTATGAGGTGAGGCACCTCTACCCTCTCTTTTATATTCCTTGGTCTTGGCAAATAAGGAAAGTTTTAATAAAAACTTCCTTATTCTCCTTACCAATGAAAGGAAAATTTAATAAAAATTTCCCTTTTAAACTATATATGGCCAGTCACCTTAATCCCTCCAAACAAGGAAAGTTTTAAACACAAAATTAAAACTTCCTAATTTATTTTCGAAAATTTTTAAAATTAAAATTTCTCTTAAAAAATTTCCTTCATGGTTGGTTATAAAAGAAAACTTTTATAAATTAAAATCTCTTTTTTAAAACATGTGGATGATTTAAAATTAAGGAAAGTTTTCTCTAAAATTAAAATCTTCCTTTTAACTACAAATAAGGAAAGATATCAAATCTTTCTCTTAATCTTTTGTAGAAAGCTATAAAAGGAAAGATTTAATTTTAAAACTCTCTTTTAAAATCATGAGAATGGTTACATAAAAGGAAAGTTTTAGCAAAAATTAAAATCTTCCTTTTAACTACAAATAAGGAAAGATATCAAACCTTTCTCTTAATCTTTTGTAGAAAACTATAAAAGGAAAGATTTAAATTTTAAACTCTCTTTTAAAACCATGGCTTCCACATAAGGAAATATTTTTAAAAAATAAAATCCTTTTAATTTATTGTGGCTGGCCACCTAAGCTTGGCCTCCAAGCTAGGGCTGGCCACCACTTGATCCATCCAAGTCTTGATGTGGCCGACCCTTGCTTCGGCTCCAAGCTTGGCTTGGCCGGCCACCTAGGATGGATAAGAAGGTGGGTATGGGTGGGTATAACACTTTATAATTAAGAGGCTACGACAGGGACCGAGAGGAGGAATTAATTTTGGTCTCCCGATGAACTTGAGCTTTCCGTGTTCGCCTGGAACACCCAACTCAAGTTCATCAATAATAACTCATACCAATAAAGAGTTATTATTTAACTACCGCACCAATCCCAAATTACTATATGGGCTCCTTCTTATCATGAGTGTATTAATCTTCTTGTGTTTAAGATATCGAATGTCCACTAATTAAATGAGTTACTGACAACTCAGTTAATTAATATCTAAGTCCAAGAGTAGTACCAAACAACCTTATTGTCATGTTGGACTAAGTCCACCTGCAGGGTTTACATGATAATCCTTATGAGCTCCTCTTGGGGACATTATCAACCTAGATTACTAGGACATAGTTTCATTCTATAATCAACAACACACCATATAAATAATACCATCTCCCAACTTATCAGGCATGTAAAATATCGAAAATAGGCGAATATTAATAAGGGAATTTTTTGAAATTTTTGGAAATTTTTCGAGAATTTTTCGGAGCTCGTATGGACGAGTTAACGGGGATAAAAACAGGGTTTGGAAAAGCCTGTTTAGGCTACCCTGTTTTAATGAGGAAAAAGTTTTATTTCTTTTTCCTTTTCCATTTCTTTTTCATTTCCTCCAGTTTCCCTCGACGCCGAACCCGTGCCTGATTTCTTCCTCGCGCGCTCGATTCTCCTTGCCCTAACCGCCGGCCGCGGTGGTTTTCCTTCATCCCTCGTGCTTAAGCCGTGACCAAGGGGAGAAGCCGACGCCGACTCCGTGCCCTAATCACTGCTGCCGACGCCTTCCTTCTCTCCTCTGCCGCCACTCCGACCCGGAGTTGAGCCCTAGCCGCGTCGCCGCCACTCCGACCTGACGCCGAGCCCTAGGTGTCGACGCTCTCTCTGATCTCCTCACATCAGAGTCGAGCTCTCCTCACAACGAATCGTGCCCTAGCCGAGTCTTCCTCCGGCACGAAACCAGCACAACGGTGCCAGCTGTTCGCCGACCTCCTCTGTGCTCGTGCTTTAGTGTAACCTCCTGTGCCCTAGACTCAGTATCGAGCCCTCTCCTAATCTGCTTTAGTTCTCCACTGCCGAGCCACCTATTTGGCCATGATTCCACTGTTTGGTCTTTCTCGACCCCTTCTTCAGACACTCTCAGTGAAGTCTCGGGTAGAGGAAGCAATTGGCAACCGTGATTCCACTTCAGGTAAGGCATTGTGTTATGTGGTTAGGTATTTTTTTTTTTATTTGGCGATATTCACATTTTATTAATCTGACAGTGGAGAAAGGATTTCCAGTAGGGTTTTGCTTTACTGTGGATTTATTCTAATTCTAGTAGCAACCATCTCTTGGTGTTGGATCATTGATTACAGCTGTGGAACTTGAGGTAAGGTTTAGGGTTTTGATCTTTGTGGTAGATTATTGCTAGTTGTGTTAGCAATAATTATTAACTTAGGTTTAGAAGTTATATAATGGTGTAATTAGGGTTAATGAAACTAACCCTAGCTGGTCAGTGGATTAGAAATTAGTTTAGTTATTTGTTTATAATTAAATTAGCTAAACTGTGCGATTTAATACAGGAGTTTGACGCGAGACGAGTATCTCGATTTATCGGATTGGACCATTTCTTATTGGAGGCGGGTACTTTGACTTATGTCTTTTGATATGCATAATAATGTGTTTAACATATAGCAATGATTGTGTTATCCATTTGTTTCGGTTGGTCACTACATGATCTGTTACATGTTTGCTTGTTTACTTATTATGCACTGCATGTTATTATTTACCTGATCATACATGCTTTAGGTAGTGACCCAACCATATGATACATTATGTTCAGGACCTAGGGTTTATTTGATACCCTATCTGTTTGTGTACCTTCCATTTGATACATTGTCTTGTGGTACACATTTTATATTTATGTATGGAGCATGCTATGCTATTCGTGATATTGTCATGTTTAGTGTCATGCATCATCTTGCATGATTGCATGCTGTGCGATTGTCTGCTCCATTATTGTTGAGCACATCGCCAGTTACATGTATCTGTACACACCACCACTCATGGGTTAGTGGTATATCAGACAGGTGTGTGGCAGTTCTGCTGTTTGGCTCCGTTGGTCTGAGAACTCAGCGTGTTGGCTCCGTTGGTTTAGTGTAGCAGCGTTGTAGCCGGCAGGCAGTTGGACTTTGTTTGGCTCCGTTGGTCCGTTCATCGGTAGTGTGACTCAGCGTGGTAGCCGGCAGAGATTCCTCCCCGTCATCGTGTACCGGGAGATGAGAGCATTGCGCTCCCCCATTTATTATTTCGGGGTAGGAGTATGTGTGTACTCCGACGGCATCCCGTCCACTCGGTCACTCATCAGGGGTAGTGATGTTAGAGTGCACAGTTGTCACAACCCTACCCACTCGGACTCACCATTGTGTGTGAGGTGGCTGACTGGGGTCATGGGTGACCATGTCATTGGCATTATACACATGATGCATTTATTGCTTGTGTTTGCTGCATTTACTTGCTGCATTTATATGGATGCATATGATTGACATGCATATAGGATTATGACACTCTCGGTCTGACGACCCAATTATCTTTATACCTTGGTCCTGGTTAGTACAGTTTTCTCCTGTTTTTGTTTCAGTTGTATTTATCCTTCTCATATTCAGGAGACTGTACGCATGATTAGTGTTGTCTGTTATTTACTTTATTATGCATATCAGATGTACCTGCTGAGTGTTGGACTCACACCCTCCTCCATTGATATTTTCAGGTTGAGGCTGTCCGGAGCAGTTTCAGTCACTAGTCCCCATTGCACGTAGTGCTAGTCCTCTATTGATCTTGAGTTGTTATTTTTTTTTATCTCTATCAGACTATGTCTTAGTCTTGTATTGGTTGCACTTATGGATCTTGTATGGATTCTTATCGAAAATGGATTTTGGTATGATTTGGTTTTGTTCTACTACATGCCTGCCTGGACGGCAAAAGAGGTGAGTTCGTCGGATTTGTGTTTTATGAGTGTAGTGGAGTAGGAAAAATCGGATTTGAGTTTTATGAGTGTAGTGGATTAGGGTTGTTTTCAAGTCATGGTATTACTGATTTGTTTATTTCTTATTAAACTGCGTGGAATGCATGTGTGTTGTATTTTATTATCGTTGTTATTCCAGCCGCATGTGGCTGAGATATATGGATATGTAGAAAGTTTCAGATTGTCCGCCGTACAGGGGAGATGCTGTCGAAATTTCTTCGGACAGGGACTCCTCCGGGGCGTGACAATTTATTTGGTATCAGAGCTTAAGTTTTACGATCTTTATTTTCATTTTTTGGGATATTTGGGATAACCTGATACCAATTTAGTTGGTATCAGAGTGCCAAAGTTTGGTGAAACTTGTTTGATTCCCGTGTGTTGGATTTTCGAGATTTATCTGATACCAATTTATTGGTATCAGAGCAGGGTGTGATACCTGCTTTTGGTATTCTGGATATATGTGCTAGCATAAGTTTGCGAGTCAAACTGGGCATTTTCGGATTTTCGTTATGGTTATGTTTCGGATTTCCATTTTGGATTTATATGGATTTTCGTTGATTTTCTTGTACGGAATTCCGAGGTCAATTTGGGGACTGGACAGCGACGTAACATCTCCAGACAGCAATTAGGTATGATGTTATTTTGGTAATTGGTTATACTGGTAGTAATATCTGTAATATAATTTAACAGATATGAGGCGATCTACGCGTATTGCTACGAGACGTGGTGCTGGACGACCACGTACGAGGACCGCGGGATCTCTGGATATACCAGAGATGCCTTCTGTTGATGAGACTGTCAGCCAGGGACAGACTCATCATGCTGCGGGCGCGTCGGGCTCTCAAACCCCGATGGCTCCCTTAGAGGTACCTACCTCAGCTGCACCGACAGTATCCACTCCTACTGTATTTCCGGTACCACCAGGGGTATCATTGGCATACCCCAACACCAGCTCCAGCCCAGCCTATGGCATACTCGACACCACCGCCACCTGGGCCTACAGTGTACTCGACACCAGCGGCACCTGTGCTCCCAGTACATACGGTGTACCCAGCAGCACCTGCATCAGGGATACCGGCTGCTCCACATCCAGTACCATTACCTACTTTACCTCCAGTCGTGGCCACCTATGTTCACCCTACAGTGCCACCGACGGCATATGCTCCAGTTTACACAACAGCACTGGGAGTACCTCCTCCAGTTTATTCAGCGGTACCACCTGTAGCATCAGCTCCAGTGGTTCCGCCAGTTCCGACAGCCGTTCCGACACACCTCATTGACTTTGTCGCAGCACGAGCCAGGATTCCAGTGTTGGCAGAGTCGATGAAGAGTCGATTCACACTCTTCTGAGGAGACCGAGATCCGAGTGTGGCCTTGTCTTGGATTGAGACTATGGAGCGGACCTTCTTCTATATGGCTTGCTCCGAGTGGGAGAAATCAGAGCTGGCTACTTTTCACTTACGGAACGCGGCCGACACTTGGTGGCTTACCCAACGTTCCATCATAGGTGAGCAGAACATCACTTGGGCCAGATTCAGAGAGGCTTTTGAGAGTCGTTTCTTTCCACGAGCTTATCAGATGGCTCGCCGACAGGATTTCCTGAGTCTGCGACAGAACAATCGGACAGTGACTGAGTATAATGCAGAGTTTGACAGATTGGCCAGATTTTGTCCAGAGCTTGTTGCTGAGGACAGTTCACGTATGCAACAGTTCATTCAGGGGTTGGATGGACATTTGCAAGTAAGACTTGCCGGTCTTGGTACCACATCCTATCTGGAGACTTTAGACAGAGCCTTATTGATTGAGTCAGCGCAGTAGAGAGCGTTTCCAGACAGGAAAAGGAAACAGCCGGGTCAGACATCTGGGCAGATCCAGCAGCCTCAGGCTACACCACAGTAGAGCAGGCGTAGTCGATCAGATCAGGGTATATCTGGGGTATCACGTAAACCTCAGAAATCAGGGCAGTCTTCTTCAGGACGTTTTCGGTCTCCCCAGCAGAATCGGAAACAACCCGCCAGCGGCATTCACTGTTTCAGATGTGGGTCCAGAGATCATATCACCTCAGCCTGCTCTCTGGGACAGTCAGTTTGCTTTCATTGCAAACTGCCTGGGCACCAGAGCCGAGATTGTCCGCAGAAGACTCAGCATATGACTTCCGGAGGGTCTAATCATGGAGGATAGTCTAGTCAGTCCGGAACTTATCGAGGAGGGTGAAGAGCCCAACCTTCGCATGGCCAGTAGAGGAGTGCTTCACCTGCAGCAGCGGCATTTGGCATGCTTGGACAGGAGTACTCCAGTGCTTCCATAGCACCCTAGAGTTCTGTTTCGGGACTTTATTATCCAGTAGCGTGATCGACCTCGCCTTTAGGCCAAGATGCGACTCAATCCCAAAGCACGATCACCGTCCTCTCGGTCTTCTCGGCACATTATCCGGCCTTAGTGGCGAGCTTACGCCCGACCGGCTCCTCCTCCGCCAGAGACTGGTCGTATACATACGATTACCAGAGAGGATGCGCAGCGAGCCGACGGATCCGTTTTCCCCTGTATGATTTCCATTTATGCATTTTCCGCTGATATATTGATTGATACTGGTAGCTCGCATTCTTTTATATCCCGTACCTTTATGCGGGAGATTGGTAGATTACCTACTTTTAGACTGCAGCGATTGACCGTCTCCCTACTGTCCGGTGATACTTTAGACGTCACCCAGGAGGTCAGAGGTTGCCCGTTAGATTTTGGCAACCTAATACTTACGGTGGATCTGTTAGTATTAGAAATGGTCGAGTTTGATATTATACTTGGCATAGACTGTTTGTCAGCATAACATGCCACTGTTGATTGCCAGACGAGGGTGGTCACATTCCAGCCTCCGAACCAACCCTCGTGGGATTTCACTGGCATCATAGACGACGGCATATCGATCATTTCGGTGATTCAGGCTCAGAAGCTGCTGTCACATGGTTGTCAGGGTTTTCTGTTATCTTTGATCAGTACTGAGGACAGCAGTAGTTCGCAGCTCTCCGACGTTCCTGTAGTCCGGGAGTACCCAGATGTATTTCCAGAGGAGCTGCCAAGTTTGCCTCCTAGAAGGCAAGTGGAGTTCGCTATTGAGCTGATTCCAGGGACCGCACAGGCATCGAAAGCTCCTTATCGTATGGCACCAAAAGAGTTGAACGAGCTGAAGGTTCAACTTCAGGAGCTTTTGGATAGGGGATTTATTCGCCCTAGTGTTTCTCCATGGGGTTCTCCAGTGTTATTTGTCAAGAAAAAAGACGACACCATGAGATTATGTATTGACTACAGACAGCTGAATGCAGTGACCGTCAGAAATAAATATCCATTGCCACGGATCAAGGATTTGTTTGATCATCTCAGAGGTACCTCCGTATATTCTAAGATTGATCTATGATCCGGATATCATCAACTGCGAGTCAGAGACTCAGATATTCAGAAGACAGCTTTCCGTACCAGATATGGTCATTATGAGTTTTTGGTAATGTCATTTGGGCTTACCAATGCTCCAGTGGTCTTTATGGACTTGATGAACCGCATCTTTCTGGAGTATCTGGATCGGTTTGTTATCATCTTCATCGATGATATATTGGTCTACTCTCGTTCCGAGGAGGAGCACGCACAGCATCTTCGCACAGTTTTGGAGATTCTTCGACGACATCAGTTGTACGCGAAGTTCAGCAAGTGTGCGTTCTAGCTATCCTCAGTCGGTTTTCTGGGACACGTGGTCTCTAGCAGAGGTATTTCAGTAGACCCTCAGAAGATCGAGACTGTCACCAGTTGGGAGCAGCCGAAGTTAGTTCAGGAGATCCGCAGTTTTCTGGGATTGGCCGGATATTACCGACGTTTTGTCGAGGGTTTCTCACGTATTGCTATGCCGTTGACACGCCTTACCAGGAAGGGCGTGAAGTTTACGTGGACAGAGGATTACGAGACCAGCTTTCAGGAGCTGAAGCGGAGATTAGTGTCGGCTCCAGTTTTGGTTTTACCTTCTGGAGAGGACGGATTTGTACTCTACACCGACGCTTCTTTACAGGGTTTGGGTGCTGTTCTGATGCAGCACGGCAGAGTAGTCTCTTATGCTTCCCGTCAGCTGAAGGAGCATGAGAAGAACTACCCAGTTCATGACCTGGAGTTAGCCGCCATCATATATACTTTGAAGATTTGGCGTCATCATCTATACGGTATTACATTTGAGATTCTCACTGATCATAAGAGTCTCAAATACATTTTCACTCAGAAGAAGCTTAATCTCCGACAGAGGAGATGGATGGAGTTCCTGAAGGATTACGATTGCACCATTAGCTACCACCCGGGGAAAGCTAATGTGGTTGCCGATGCACTCAGCAGGAAGTCCAGAGGGACTTTGGCTTGCTACCGAGTTTCAGTTACAGACTTGGTTCAGGGTTTCTCCGAGTTAGACCTTGAGGAGCAGGGATCTATAGAGCAGGGTATTCTGGTTACCATGGTTGCTCAGTCGTCGATCAGGACGAGGATCCGAGAGGCACAGGCTGGTGATCAGCATTTGCAGTTCATTAGTAGTCAGATAACTTCCGGGCAGCAGACCGAGTTTACACGAGACCAGGAGGGTATTATGTACTTCCGAGGCAGATTATGCGTACCTCAGTCTCATCCGGTCTTACAGGAGATACTTCAGGAGGCTCATCGCTCTCGATTTGCGATCCATCCAGGCGGGACCCGTATGTATCGAGACTTGAGGCATTCCTATTGGTGGAACGGTTTGAAGAAAGACATCGCGGATTTTGTAGCTAGATGTCTTGTCTGTCAGCAGGTGAAGGCTGAGCATCAAAGACCTGCCGGGTTACTTCAGCGGATTCCTATTCCTGAGTGGAAGTGGGATCACATTACCATGGACTTTGTGGTGGGTTTGCCTAGGACACGACGAGGTCATAACGCGATTTGGGTAATCGTTGATCGATTAACCAAATCCGCACACTTCTTAGCGATCTGGAGGACTGATTCCCTGGACCGATTGGCAGATCTGTATTGCCGAGAGATCATCAGATTACATGGTGTTCCGTTGAGTATCATTTCAGATAGAGATCCACGGTTTACGTCACGTTTCTAGCAGAGTCTGCAGCAGGTCTTGGGCACACAGCTCCGTTTCAGTACAACTTTCCATCCACAGACAGATGGACAGTTAGAGCGGACCATTCAGACTTTAGAGGACCTGTTGAGGTCATGTGTTATGGATTTCGGAGGCAGTTGGGAGGACCATCTGCCGTTGGTAGAGTTTGCTTACAACAATAGCATTCATTCGGCTATTTAGATGACACCGTTTGGAGCGTTGTATGGTAGACCTTGTCGGACACCTGTCCTCTGGGATGAGGTTGGAGAGGCCCAGATCTTGGGACCTCATAGAGCTCAGCAGGATGCAGAGTTGGTCTGTACTATCAGACGGAGGATGTCAGAGGCACAGGACCGCTAGAAGAGTTATGCTGATCGGAGACGCATACCACTAGAGTTCTCTGTTGGCGACCATGTATTTCTGCGAGTTTCACCCACGAAAGGGGTGAAGAGATTTGGCCTCAGAGGTAAGCTAGCTCCGCGGTACATTGGTCCTTTCGAGATCTTGGAGAGGATCGGAGCGGTAGCTTACCGACTGGCGCTACCACCGTCCCTGTCAGGCGTGCACGATGTATTCCACGTATCTATGCTGAGGAGATACGTACCCGACCTGACACATGTACTGGCAGATATTCTAGTTCCAGTTCAGCCTGACATTACTTATGAGGAGGTTCCGGTACGGATTCTCGACCGAAAAGAGTGTCAATTGCGGAACAAGACTATCCGGCTGGTTAAAGTCGGATGGAAGCATCATTCAGACGAGGAGGCTACTTGGGAGCTCGAGGATATGATCCGAGCTCGTTATCCCCATCTTTTCACTTGAGTTATGCGATTCAGTTTACCGTTCAGCATTTATACTTTCTATCTATTGTTAGTACTTGCTGATGGTAGATAATGAAATTTGGGGACCAAATTTTTATTAGTGGGGGAGAATGTAAAATACCGAAAATAGGCAAATATTAATAAGGAAATTTTCCAAAATTTTTGGAAATTTTTTGGGAATTTTTCGGAGCTCGTATGGACGAGTTAACGGGGATAAAAACAGGACCCGGAAAAGCCTGTTTAGCTACCCTGTTTTAATGAGGAAAAAGTTTTATTTCTTTTTCCTTTTCCTTTTCTTTTTCATTTCCTCCGGTTTCCCTCGACGCCGAACCCGTGCCCGATTTCTTCCCCGCCCGCCCGACTCTCCTTGCCCTAACCGCCGGCCGCGGCGATTTTCCTTCATCCCTCGTGCTTAAGCCGTGACCAAGGGGAGAAGCCGACGCCGACTCTGTGCCCTAATCACTGCTGCCGACGCCTTCCTTCTCTCCTCTGCCGCCACTCCGACCCGGAGCCGAGCCCTAGCCGTGTCGCTGTAACTCCGACCCGATGCCGAGCCCTAGGTGCCGACGCTCTCTCTGATCTCCTCACATCAGAGCCGAGCTCTCCTCACAGTGAACCGTTCCCTAGCCGAGTCTCCCTCCCGCACGAAACCAGCACAACGGTGCCAGTCGTTCGCCGACCTCCTCTGTGCTCGTGCTTTAGTGTCACCTCCTGTGCCCTAGACTCAGTATCGAGCCCTCTCCTAATCTGCTTTAGTTCTCCACTGCCGAGCCACCTATTTGGCCATGATTCCACTGTCTGGTCTTTCTCGACCCCTTCTTCAGACACTCTCAGTGAAGTCTTGGGTAGAGGAAGCAATTGGCAACTGTGATTCCACTTCAGGTAAGGCATTGTGTTATGTGGTTAGGTATTTTTTTATTTGGTGATGTTCACATTTTATTAATCCGACAGTGGGGAAAGGATTTCCAGTAGGGTTTTGCTTTACTGTGGATTTATTCTAATTCCAGCAGCAACCATCTCTTGGTGTTGGATCATTGATTACAGCTGTGGAACTTGAGGTAAGGTTTAGGGTTTTGATCTTTATGGTAGATTATTGCTAGTTGTGTTAGCAATAATTATTAACTTAGGTTTAGAAGTTATATAATGGTGTAATTAGGGTTAATGAAACTAACCCTAGCTGGTCAGTGGATTAGAAATTAGTTTAGCTATTTGTTTATAATTAAATTAGCTAAACTGTGCGATTTAACACAGGAGTTTGACGCGAGACAAGTATCTCGATTTATCGGATTGGACCATTTCTTATTGGAGGCGGGTACTTTGACTTATGTCTTTTGATATGCATAATAATGTGTTTAACATATAGCAATGATTGTGTTATCCATTTGTTTCGGTTGGTCACTACATGATCTGTTACATGTTTGCTTGTTTACTTATTATGCACTGCATGTTATTATTTACCTAATCATACATGCTTTAGGTAGTGACCCAACCATATGATACATTATGTTCAGGACGTAGGGTTTATTTAATACCCTATCTGTTTGTGTACCTTCCATTTGATACATTGTCTTGTGGTACACATTTTATATTTATGTATGGAGCATGCTATGCTATTCGTGATATTGCCATGTTTAGTGTCATGCATCATCTTGCATGATTGCATGCTGTGCGATTGTCTGCTCCATTATTGTTGAGCACATCGCCAGTTACATGTATCTGTACACACCACCACTCATGGGTTAGTGGTATATCAGACAGGTGTGTGGCAGTTCTGCTGTTTGGCTCCGTTGGTCTGGTGACTCAACGTGGTAGCCGATAGACAGTTCCGCTCTATTTGGCTCCGTTGGTTTAGTGTAGCAGCGTTGTAGCCGGCAGACAGTTAGACTTTGTTTGGCTCTGTTGATCCGCTGATGGGTAGTGTGACTCAGCGTGGTAGCCGGCAGAGATTCCTCCCCGTCATCATGTACCGGGAGATGAGAGCATTGCGCTCCCCCATTTATTATTTCGGGGTAGGAGTATGTGTGTACTCCGACGGCATCCCGTCCACTCGGTCACTCATCAGGGGTAGTGATGTCAGAGTGCACGGTTGTCACAACCCTACCCACTCGGACTCACCATTGTGTGTGAGGTGGCTGACTGGGATCAGGGGTGACCATGTCATTGGCATCATACGCATAATGCATTTATTGCTTGTGTTTGCTGCATTTACTTGCTGCATTTATATGGATGCATATGATTGACATGCATACAGGATTATGACACTCTCGGTCTGACGACCCAGTTATCTTTATACCTTGGTCCTGGTTAGTATAGTTTTCTCCTATTTTTGTTTCAGTTGCATTTATCCTTCTCGTATTCAGGAGACTGTACGCATGATTAGTGTTGTCTGTTATTTACTTTATTATGCATATCAGATGTACCTGCTGAGTGTTGGACTCACACCCTCCTCCGTTGATATTTTCATGTTGAGGCTGTCCGGAGCAGTTCCAGTCGTTAGTCCCCATTGCACGTAATGCTAGTCCTCTGCTGATCTCGAGTTGTTATTTTTTTTTTTTTATCTCTATCAGACTATGTCTTAGTCTTATATTGGTTTTACTTATGGATCTTGTATGGATTCTTATCGAAAATGGATTTTGGTATGATTTGGTTTTGTCCTACTACATGCCTGCCTGGACGGCTGAAGAGGTGAGTTCGTCGGATTTGTGTTTTATGAGTGTAGTGGAGTAGGAAAAATCGGATTTGAGTTTTATGAGTGTAGTGGAGTAGGGTTGTTTTCGAGTCATGGTATTACTTATTTGTTTATTTCTTATTAAACTGCGTGGAATGCCTGTGTGTTGTATTTTATTATCGTTGTTATTCCAGCCGCATGTGGCTGAGGTATATGGATATGTAGAAAGTTTCAGATTGTCCGCCGTACAGGGGAGATGCTGCCGAAATTTCTTCGGACAGGGACTCCTCCGGGGCGTGACAAGGCATATTGATTTGTCGAACTAAATCGCACCCTTTGATAAATTAAAGAAATGAATATTAAGTATATGTGTTTGTTATTATATCATGATTAAGAGCACACACTTCCATAATAACAAAGGTCTTGTTCTTTTATTCAGTCAGTATAAAAAGAACTTACCTTAAATGGTCCAGCTTAATACACTCTGAGTGTACTAATGTAATTTTATAGTCAAGATAAACTAATACCAAAATACACTACGACTATTCCAATGGTTTGTTCGTATCCATCTTAGTCGTGAGCAACTGTTTATAATTTATAAAGAACTGATAACATGATCTTCTGTGTGTGATACCACATACCATGTTATCTACAATATAAATTAATTGAACAACTACACTTAGCATAAATGTAGATATTTGACCAATGTGATTCTTTATTTCAAAATAAAATGTTTACAAAAAGCTAGGCTTTTAGTATACACTGTAACACCTCCAACTGAGAATCTGAGTAGATTAAGACCCAGGCAGCTCCTACATGTTATGCGGCTTGCAATCCCGCTATTAAGGCCTTATATTCCGCTTCATTATTAGTGACCCAATAATTTAACTGAACAGATAACAACATGCGATCTTCCCTGAGCCATATAACAAGAATGTCTATCCCACTACCCTATCGAGTAGAGGATCCATCAATATATATATTTAAAGTTTCCTCAATTTCAAGCCCTTGCACTTCTGTTATAAAATCTGCTAGGGCTTGCGCCTTGATGGTCGCTCAAGGCTGATATTGTATATCATATTCACTGAGCTCCTAGTCCACTTGATCAGTGTTTCGGAAGCTTCAAGGTTGATAAGTAACCGACCCAAAGTATTATTAGTTAATATGATGATCAGATGAGATAAAAAGTACGGATGTAATCTTTGAGCAGTTAAAACTAATACGTAAGCTAATTTTTTGAGTGCGGTGTAATGGCACTCGACTCCTTTTAATAGATGACTAAAAAATTACACAGGTTATTGTTCTTTTTCCTCCTACCTTACTAGTACTACACCAACAACTCACTCATTGGCTGACAGATAAACTCACAAAGTCTCCCCCACTATTAGTTTGGATAATACAAGTAAAGAGGACAAATAATTTTTTAGTTCCTCGAACGCCTTGTCGCAATCAGCATCCCACTAAAATTTGGTTGCCCGCCGAAGTATTTTGAAGAAGGGCGGACTTTGATCAGCTGATCGAGAGATAAAATGAGACAGAGCAATGATTCAACCGGTCAGTATTTGTGTCTCCTTTAAATTGCGAGGAGGGGCCATATTCTGCAGAGATTGTACCTTGATAGGATTGACTTCAATTCCCCGTTCAATAACGACATATCCCAGAAATTTTCTACTTTTGGCCCAAACAAACATTTGCAAGGGTTAAGCTTGAGCCTGTACTATCTCAAGGTTTTGTAGGTTTCTTCTATGTCCACACACAGGTCCATGTCTCTGAGAGATTTGATGAGGATATCATCCGCATAAACCTCCATTTTTGCCTGATTTGCTTTTTGAAGACCTTGTTCATGAGCCTTTGGTAGGTAGCCCCTGCATTCTTTAATTTGAATGACATAACATTATAATAGTAAGTGCCTTCAGTAGTTATGAAGCTAACATTTTCTTGATCCTCCATAGTGAGTGGAACTTGAGGGTACCCTTGGTAAGCATCCAGCATACAAATAAATTCACAGCCCACCGTAGAATCTACCACTTGATTAATGCGAAGCAGGGGATAATAATATTTCAGGTAGCCTTTGTTGAGATCTTTGAAGTCGATGCAAACCCACCACTTATTTCTAGGTTTAGAGGCCAGGAACGTATTGGCCAGCCAGCTCAGGAATTGTACCTCCCGGATATAGCCCACCTCTATTAATTTGTCTACTTCTTCCTTGATAATTTTGTTCTGGTCAGCTATGAAATCTGACTTCCTTTGTTTGACAGGACGAGCATTAGAATATACGTGAAGCACATGTTGGATCGAAAGCACTAGAGGGGGGAGGGGGGGTGAATAGCGCTCGTGGCTTTCACTTTTCATTTCGGAAAACTTAACGAGTAAACGCAGCGGATATAAGAACAAACAATGCAAACACCAAGATTTACTTAGTTGGGAGCCTTGGGCGACTCCTACTCCAAGGCCTACGATCATTGATCACTTTTAGTGAGCAATCACTATCAATTCGTAAATCTTTACAACTTTTGAAGTACAAATCAAAGTAATAAAATATACCAATGACACACGAAAACAGTGAAGTTGAAGCGTCTGGTCGGTGGAGTCGAGTTGTGGCTTTGTCAGAATGTTCTTTAAGCAGCACGCGGAAGATGGATCGTGTTTCAGATGATCTACTATGCTGTTGGTCGAATCCTGCATATAAAGCTCGTGGAGGGCACCTCCAACACCATGGAGGGTGCCCTCATCCGCACCAAATCCGCGGCGTGGATGAGCTCTGATCACTTCACAGCTTATCCGCCTAAGGGTGCCCTCGCGCCAAGGTCCAGGGTGCCCTCAAGCTCCATGAGGGTGCCCTCAAGCTCTATGAGGGAGCCCTCGCACCAGTGTCCAGGGCGCCCTCAAGCTCCATAAGGGTGCCCTCTGCTCAGCATTCAGGGCGCCCTCAAGCTCCATGAGGGTGCCCTCGCGCCTGGCTACGAGAGGGTTTCTTCCTGCAAAATAAGTTAGTCTAGTATCCAAAAATATATCCTGCAAAACAGAGTTAACATAATTAAACACAATAAATATGATTATTTGACAGTCATCAACTTTCCAATTTTGACTTCGGATTTTCAACCAAACACCCTAGGTCAAACTGACGTCTACTGTTCCCTCACCGGGAAACGCGTCCTCACCTACTCCACTCAGGAGAGTTTACCTGTTGTCAGTTGATCCTTCAGACCAAATAACTTTTGCACAGCGCTCGAGGCTCCAGGACTTTCCCTTGGACGTCCGCTCCATGACCTGCCCAGTCTTTCACCTGGTTCGTGACACCAGGAGTTTCCACCTAGAGTCCTCGACTCTAGGACTTTTGCCCGAGGCCCTCGATCCACCAAGACTTCCTGCCTAGAGTTACCACCCCCTAGGACCTAGGGTTACCACCCCATAGGGTTTTCCACCTGCCTAACCGCAGCTAGGACTTTTGCCTAAGTACACATAGGACTTTCCTGCAAAGCTCATTCAAATACATCAGATAATAAGACAACTTAACTTTTAACTCTTTGACATAATCAAAATATAGGTTCGATCATTGGATGCTTTCCGCACCAACAACGCATACTCCATCACTGTGGGAGATACACCCATCACTTCTTTGGGCGTCCAGGCGAATACATCACTATTGCGTTCAAGCATTCTATCAGCTTGGCTTTAAGCTTAGGAGCCAATTCGGTAGCTATCTGAGTGATGGCTTCCAGTCGCCCGGCTTGGATTTGTATTTCTTCTTTTTCTTCATATATCAGGTCTGGGCGCCTAGACCAGGTCTGGGTGCCTCTGACTAGGTCTGGGTGTCCGGACCAAGAAAGTCAACATTTTATTGACTTTTGATCCTGGTATTCTGCTTCGATTCTGCTCGTATTGGTCCGGTCTTCTGCTCTGGCTCCACTCGTTTGAGTGATTTCGGTCATCCAGAACAGGGCTCACCCGAATCCCTTTTCTGGCCTTCTCGAGCAATCTTCCGCTCTGGCTTCTCATCCCTCAGAAACGTCACGCGCCTCCTCGTCCACCTGCATACTCTTCTGCAGCACCTCATCCCCAGGACGCATCGAGCTCATCGGCTCTCTCCTGTGTCATCCTTCTTACTAGCTGCGTCTTTCGCTCGACTTCTTATACTCCTAAGTTCTTGCACACTTAGACACAGGGGTTAAATACCAATGAAACATAACTTGACTTGGTTGATCACATCAAAATTTTCATGGGATATCTCACCCTTTTTGATGTGAACAAACCCAAGTTAAGTTAGGATAAACCACAAACAAATAATAGTTATAATTTTTGCAAGTACACAAATTTTAAAAAAATTATACTAACTACCCTCTCCCTAGACCTAATCTTCACTACTCATCCTTTTGATCACATTAAAAATGGGGTACTTTAAAAACGCTACTTGGAAGTCTAAGGGAAAAACTCTAGAAAAATATGAAAGTTTAAGCTTCGAAAAATCTGGAAAAGAAATTTAACATATATAAGACAAAAAAATATTTCATATAAAGTTGAAATTATTTTTGACCAAAAATAAAGTCTTTCCCACACTAAGACAATTTTTTTTTCAAAACTTGTAATTAATTTAGCCGTCAAAAAAACTTACAGATAAGTGATGATTTTAATTAATTTCTAACAAACTTTATGCAAAATAATTTATTTAAAAGCATTTTTTATAACAACTAAATATTTAATAGCTAGTCAATTAAATACTTATTTCAATAATTGACTTTCAAGCTATGGCGAGATACTAGGCCTTCTTGGATATTGGAACAACAACCACTTTCTAGACAAAGCCTCTTAAAAAATTAACTGTTTAATTTTCTTTCTAAAAACCCAAGGTCTTAAGTAAAAAAAAAACATGGCATGCAAAAAATTTAACCTAAATATGATTTTGGAACCCAAAATAAATTCTTTCCTACATAATTGATCCAAAATTTCTTAGGAATATATCTCTGTGAATTTTTTATAATTTGACCTTTATGATATTTAAAGTACCAATTTAATCCATTATATCTTCTAATATTTTGAATATGTGAGCATGCATGATTTTTATTTTCCATTTTTATTTTGTTGAGAACTTCTAATCGACAAGATATAGCTAAGGTTAATTTTAATTCTTTGTTTTCTTTTTCTAACTTACAATAATTTTTTGATAATATTTTAACAAATTGAAATAACTTATCAAGAAGAAGAGATCGTACCTGACTTACCTTGTCGATCCCGTAATTTGAAGCCCCCCTGAAATGTTGCTTTCTTCTAATGTTGCTTCCTCTTCATCGATGCTCTCGATACTCATTTCGGATGAGCTTGCTTCATCTTCAGCTTCTTGGTGACTTGCCACTAGCGCAAGTCTGGCGTAGGCCTCGATTTATGTTCTGATGAAGTTTCGTCCCACATCACTTTTAGGTCTTTTGTTCCTTTTCTGGGTTTGAGCTAACTTCTTGTTCTTTTCCTTGTCCTTATCCTTGCTCTTCAATTTTAGGTAATTATCTTTCACATACCCTTCTTCATTGTAGTAGTAGCATCTTACTTTTCTTTTTCTTTTTTTACCCTACACTTGATTAAATGTTTTATATTTAAATAATTTTTTAAATCTACTTACCATGATTATCATTTCATCGTCATCGAGAGAAGATTCAGAATCTCATTCGTCCATCTTTGCATTTAAGGCAATATTGTGCTTTGACTCCTTCAGATCTGCACATCTCGTTTCATAGACTTCAAAAGTGGAAAACATTTCTTCTAAATTACTTGATTCTAGATCCTTAGATATATAATAAGCATCTACTAATGATCTCCATTCTGTAGTCCTAGGAAATGTGTTAAGCGCATGTTTTAGTGAATCTCGGTTGCTTACCTTTTCCCCGAAATTCGTGAATCTGGTGATGAGTTCCTTTATTCTTGGGTGAAGGTGTGTAAAAGTTTCACCTTCTTCTAACTTGATGTTGCTAATCTGGTTCTTGAGCAAATCCCATATCGCAAGTTTTGTCTCTGAGGTCCTTTCATGTAGCTCTAGAAATTTCTCCCATAGCTCCTTGGCTGACTCGTAGGCTCCGATCCGGTTAACTTCTTGAGGTGATAAAACGCTAAGCAGATGAAACTCTGCTTTACCATTTGCCATAAAGTCAGCTTGCTCCTTTTTCATCTATTGGTATTCTTCTTTGCCTTCAGGTGCTACAAAATAAAATTTCATTATTAAAAGTAAAACGAAATTTATCTTAAAGAATACCTCCATCTTTTTCTTCCATCTCATGAATTCCCCCTCGAACTTTGGTGGGTAGATGCTCTGTTCGGACATCTCGTGTGCTTTGTTCGGCAATTAGTCCTCCTAAAGCTATTGGGCTCTGATACCATTTGTTGATCCCTTGGCAACCGGCTAGAGGAGGTGAATAACCTGCACAATAAAAACAAACAAGATCTCTTCTCGAACTTTACAGCTTTATTAAATCATACATTTGCATAAAAGAAACTGAGTAATTAAATAAATAAAATAGGCACAAAAGAAGTTACTTGGTTTGCAATCAAGGGATTGCTAATCCAAAGAAGTTGAAAGCTCACTAATGTCTCCTTCGTGCAGAGAAGCCTCTTACAGTAGTCAAAGCACTCAAACAGTAGCAGAACAATTAAAGAAAGTGATTACAAGTGTTAATTATAAGCTACTAGAACCAGGACTTTATTTATAGCCTTGGTCGGGGTGTCTGGAAGGGTGCCAGGGGCCTGGGGGGATAAATTTTTATCCTCGTCACAACAAAACATGCCACATTGCGTTTGGATGAAAATCCTGGTCCGGGCGCCGGAAAGGTTCCGGGCGCCTGTAGTCCGAGTGCCCAGACCAAGTCTAAGCTCCTAGACCAGGTCTAGGCGCCCCGAACTAGGTTCGGATGCCCGGACCAAGAAAGTCAACATTTTGTTGACTTTTGATCTCGGTCTTCTACTCCGGTTCCGTCCGTATTGGTCTGGATCTTCCGCTTTGCCTTCGCTCGCTTGGGTGATTTCAACCATTCGGAATATGGCTCACCTGAACCCCTTTTCCGGCCTTCTCGAGCAATCTTCCGTTCTGACTTCTCATCCCTTAGAAATGACGCACGCCTCTTTCTCATCCGCCAGTGTACTTTTCTGCAGCACCTCGTCCCTCGGACGCACCGAACCCGTCATAGTTACGTCTTTCACTCGACTTGCTGTGCTCCTAAGTTCCTGCACACTTAGACATAGGGGTTAAATACCAATAGGGCCTAACTTGACTTGATTGATCACATCAAAACTATCACGGGATAATTACATCATTAATCCATTAATGATAATGGATAGTAGATTTAAGGTAAATGGGTCTACACATATAATATTCACATCCTGAAAAAAAATCCAATAACACATCAATTAAATCATATTAATGGATTTGGAGTTAAGTGGCAAGATAGTGAATTATGAATTTACGGTAAGCCTACTAACGAGTTATCATATATAAAATAATATCTAACAATGTTATCACAATTGCTATGATATGATGGATAATATGCCAAGTATTGCTATTTCATCTTTCTTTGTCAATTTCTTTTACCTGGCTTATTTCCTTGCAACGTTTATTATTGTATATTTTTCCTTTCTTCTGATTTTACTAAGATAACCATCCATTGACAATTTTCAATCAGAACAAAACCACCATTCTTATGCTAAAAAGAATAATGTATTATGCCTCCGGTGCAATGATACGATGGTAAATAGTGGAAAGGAATCTTTAGACACTGAGAATTTAAAACTCACTCAGAGCACATTACACATAGGATGTGTTTCATTCAAGGTTATCACCTTGATTATCTATCTAAGATTATTAATAAAAATCTTGTTTGATTTAGATAATGAGTAATTTCCTATAATGATATATGCCTGACACGTTAGCAAACAGGACATACAACTTGGAATACGATTCCCTCAAAAAAGTGAGATTTTCCTTGATTCTAGTATTAAAGGGAATCCAACCACGTTCGGTCGTCAAGCACAAGCAGCGGATGGTCGTTGAGCACGAGCATTGGTCGATGGTCAAGCACGAGTAATTGTCGATCGTTGAGCGTGAACAACAACGTGACTAGTTGTTGATCATGAGCAGCGAAGGCGATGTCGGCTTGACGTCATTGTCGTTCCTTTGTGCGGAAGGCTCGTCGGGGCCGGAGGTGGCATGTGGCTCACAGATCGTCGAGCATGAGCAAGGGCAATGCTGGCTAAGGTGACAGATACGACGGCGGGCGCACGTTCGTGTGCATGAGGGACAAGATGGTTGTTTTTTTTTTAACTTAGGTTTTTTGATTAAAACTTTGGTCCATTGAATCAATCATCTTCTAACTATAATTGAGATAAACTAAATAGATATAGTTTAAAGCCTATTAAAATTATACCAAAAAAATTCTAAAATAATTAAAAATATTCTAATTTATTATTGGAATTTATTTATTTATTTATATCACCATTATTAATAATAATAATAATAATAATAATATATTTTATTTTATTTTATTTTGTTAAACTAAGTTATGCAATAAAACCTCTAAATAAATAAGTTTTATTGTATTTTCTAAAATTGAACAAAAAAATATTAGGTTATATTTTATTTCTCAAAATCTTTTCATTATAAAAAATTTTAGGAGTATTTTTGTCCCAAAGTATAAATATTGGAGAATATTTTTAGCCAAAAAAACGTTCGTTAAATCCGGAATCAAGAAAAACCCCACTTTCGAGATTTTTTCTATTCCGGGTTGCATGTCTCTTTTGTTGACTTGTTGGGCATCAATTATTACTCGGGGAATCGTCGATTACCTAAATCAAACAGGATTTTTGTTTATAACTTTAGATGGATAACTAAGATTATTAAAGATAACCCTCAACCAAATGTATCCTTAGGATGTTTGAACTATCTGTGATGTTGGATTGTTTGACATAATCTATCTATATTTTTTAATTTATCCTGATGATTAATTAAAAAACTTCTATAATGCTAATACTAAGCCAGCCACTTTTAGAAATTCAACGAGTTGGATACCTAATAGCCTCCACTGAAGTGATGTTGGGGTAATGCATTCAAATGAATAACTAAGAGGATCATGTTCGAATGTCTATTTTGAATGTAAGAGAGAAACGGCGAAGAATGCACTGTTAGATAATTTTATTTTTTTTTTCTCAATAAATTTACCTCAAAATGTCTCCATCAAAATCCTCATAAATTGTGATTTTTTTTTTTTAATTTTTTGTGAATAAACAAGGGAAGGGAAGGGAAGGGAATACATTCTCTCTTCCTTTGTGCCAATGAATTCATAAAAGTTTCTGATTGTCAAATTTAGTAAAGGCTTAACTAAATGCAAGATTTAAAGCAACTATAATGACTCATCATGAATCCAAAATCAATAAGATTCAAACTTCCATGTTATAAATATATGGAAAAAGAAGTTCTGTATCATTTTAAAGAAATGCAATGGTAATATTTCAATATAGGTAGAGCTACAGCAAATAGTAATTTACAATATGCAATATCATTCCAACAATATACAATGGAGGAAACAAATAATTAATAGCTTACGACTTACAATGTACCATTCAAAGCATTTCTAAGGAAGCAGACACAAATAAGTAGCTTACAAGTTACAATACACAATCCAAAATATTTTTTCAAAATTTAGAGACAAATAATCTTTTTCGACAAAAGAATAAAAGCAAAAGAGATGCAAGCCTCTACAAACACTAGAATTCAAGGATAAATTATATATAGATAGAAGTAGGGGTGAACATTCGGTTAATTCAATTTATTCAGTTAATTTGATATTAATTTTGTATAAATTCTTTTTATTGTTATTTTAAACAAATTTAGTTAATTTGATGTTAATTGAAATAACTAATTCAATTAATTCAGTTTTAGTAAAATTTTAATTTGATTCGGTTAGCCAACACTAAATCGATTTTCGGTTAATTCGGTTAATTTATGGACCGAATTAACCGAATGCTCACCCCTAGATAGAAGTCGTGTGTCACCAAACACCAATACGATCTAATGGAAATATGTGCCTTAGTCAAATTATACCAATTCCAACAAGCGATCTTCAAGTAGAAATAAAGAAACAAATACATTTTATTTGTGATGATATTATAAAATCCAGCATTAATTCGTTACTAACCTTGAGCATAATGGAGGAAACAATTTCCATGGAAGCTTGGTTGATCCTTTCTATGCCCCCATAGGTGAGATGGTAAATGGATTGTTGTTTGTCACATGAGGTCTTGGATCCCGTGTAACTCACCATCCAATCCATTTGCCTCCTCAGTCATCATAATTTACCTTCTCCGTGTTAATTTTCGGGTAGGTTGACGAGGGTGTTGGAGGCAAGCGCTTCGCCTTTTGTTACTTGATTGATCCTGTCCATAGAATAAAATAGTTAGTACAAGTTTTTTTTGACAATATTGAAAGATATGCAATAAGTTATGGTAAGAAAATAGATTATCAAAGGACTTACAAGGGTGATGAAACTTCCAAACTCATTCTTTATTTCGTATTTGTATGAGCCCTTATGGAGCAATAAGCGTGCTTCACGATCAATGCTATTAATAGTAACTTTTGGAATTTTTTGAATGATGTGCCAATTTTGCTTCCCCTTACTACAACTATCTAGTAGAAGTGAATTGCATTCCATGTCAAATGTCTGCAAACTATGCAAAGTGGCATTAATTAGGTTTGACACCCACTGTGGAAGTTGTTGTATTTCTGGGGGGAAAATAACAAACAATTGCTGCAACATGCCAACCTTCTCCACATATTCCAAATTTGGGCAGAGTTTAATTTGCAAATGCCTCGTTAAGGGAAGGATGCTATTTTTCAGCTTTGGGCAGTGGATGATGTTACATGAGTTTAAATTAGGAAACAAATTGAGGTTTCTTGCATGAACATCCTCGATAGGATCCACAACATCTTGTGCCATGCGTAATACCCATTCTTCCCAATTACACATGTTATTGAATGCAAGATACTCGAGTTTTGGGAATGCAGGTGTTCTGCAGCCGAGGAATTCAGGCCCAATACTCTTGATTGCTTCTCCTTGTTCAATGTTTAGGATTTGAAGATTGGGTAGTTGACCCAATGGAGGGAGCATTGTACATGATGGAAAAATGTTAAGATTCAAATATGTTAGGTCAACCAAAGAATCAAGTATAGAAGTGGACACCATCCACTCTGGAAACTGTCGGCCTATGAAATTGCTGAAGCAAAGAACTTCTAGAGTCGGTGGAGGACTGAGTTGGTTGCATATCCTCTCTGCCTCAGTGATTTGCTCCTCATTGTTTTCATTATTCACTGTCCATGCAAGTATCAATCTCCTAAGAAATAGTTTGTTCGCAAGTACAAAGTTTCTGTTTCCTATCGTTGTTGCCCTTTCCAATTTATAAATAAACAGATTAATCAGGCTACACAAGTATTGCAACTCGTCTAAGTCACAACCTCCATCCATCCTGCTCATGGAATCACAATGGCCGACAACAAATCCAGCAAGATGGGTGAGATTTTTTAACTTCCCAACTCCCTTTGGAACATGGGTGATCTGAGTACCCTCAATTCGAAGGCACCTCAAATTGCTCAACCTTGTGATGCCCTTTGGAAGTTCATGCAGTGATTCACACCCCGACAGACTCAAAGTTTGCAGGTTTGCAAGACACTCAATGGATTCAGGAAGCTTTGTAATCTTTGTTCGATCAAGATCCAAGTATTTTAGATGAAACAATTTCATAAGAGAATCTGGGAAGCTGTCTATTGATGTATCATTCAAATGAAAGACTCTGAGATACTTTAAGCTTTCAAATGCATGATTCTCTATACGCTCAATTTGAGGGCAATTAGTGACGTGTAGAGCTCTTAAACACTTTTGCTCTATAATCGCTTTGGGAAGCAATAACACATCAGCCTGGTTTGAGATGGACAAACGACGAACCTTTGTCAAAGAATTTTTACTTGTGCATTGAGCATCATTAATGAGAATCCCTTCCTCTTCTATCAGTTTTTCCCCAAGAGATCGTAAAACATCATGCATAACAAATTTTACACCATATAAGAATCTAAAATCAATTTGCAGAAGGTTTCTTGCAATAAGTTCTGTGTAGTAATCTTCTGCAATATTTTCCATCAAATTATCTGATTGTTCAATCACAAACCCTTCATCCACCCACAGTCGGATTATGTCCGATCGCAATGATACACCACGGTAGAAAGCACAACTAAGAAAACACTGCTTGAGGTGGCTGGGTAAATCCTCATAGCTCAAGTATAAAGCATTTGATAGTTCGTCAACCTTCTCTTTCATAGACCATAAATCACTTTCAACAACTTTTTTCCACTCCCTCTTAGTCCTTTTCTTGTGAAATAAAACACCAGCAATCACTTTAATTGCCAAAGGAAGACCGTAACATTTTCTGACAATTTCCATACCAACTTCTTCTAATTCAGAAATTATTATATCCTCCTCATCACCAAAAATAATCTTTCTAATTAATTCCCAACCACTGTCATCTTTCATTTTCTTAACATGGTGGACAAAATCAGGTCTCATTTCTTTTACCACATTTTCATTCCTAGTGGTAAATAAGATAGCAGTCCTACACGAACTGTTCAAAATGAGATTTCTAAGCCAATCCATCCATACAGTTGCCGTCCATATATCATCCAGCACAAGAAGCAAACTTTCTGAAAGAAGAGGAACAATTCTTCTTTCAATTTCTGCTCTACTTTGAAGACCATTATCATTTCCTCCTACTTCTCTCAGTAACTCTTTGAGTATATTAATATATGAGCAATCCTTGGATACATGTAACCACACTCTTTTTGGAAATTGTTTTTTCACCATTTCATCATTGAATATTTTTTGTGTTAAAGTGGTCTTGCCTATTCCACCCATACCAGAAATTCCCAACACACTACACTTTTTTTTGCTTTGCTCTATCTTCGAAATTAAGTTTTGGGCAGCATCAACAATTTGTGTCCCTACAACATCTGTCGCCACATGTGTGGGAGAGGTAGGAGATGACTTTTTTCCTGGGTTGTCTTGAAGGTCTTCAGTTATGTGCTCGAGTAATCTGGGCACAACGCTACTGTCCTCTTTTATTTCATCAAGTCTGTCATTAACTCTTTTTATTTGATTCCAAATATTTCTACTGAACTTAGAAGCATTTTCATTAGGAGATGACATCAGGTAAGATAAAAGCTTACTTACCCGAGAGCGTACCCATGAAGAAGTAGATGGTTGAGCTTCCAATAATCTTCCACCTTCGACCATGCAAAGATCAAGTATGTCTTCTACATCATACATGATGTCTTTTAATTCCTTCACCCAATTGTTGATCACAGAATCTCTATGTCTTCTTCTTTCTGCATCTTGAATATAGATTCTGATTCTTAATAGTTTTCTATGAAGCCTCTCAATTTCTTCTTTAACCCCTAGCATTTTACATATCTCTCCCTCGATAAAATCAGATAATTTTTTAAGGTATCTTGAAACAAAAAACTCTAGAACCATTGCCATTTCTTGAGACAGATGAATCAACTGCACAAGACCATATCAAAATTTGTATTGGAATACTTACTGCCTATACTTGCATTCTTATCAATTTCTATTTGCCATTATGAGAAAAAGAGAGCGCCTCTTTATCATAAATTAATTGTCAAGAAATAAAAAAAAAATACTTGTTAAGATATATTAAACATCTTAAATGACTTTTATGCAAAAGAAATATCAGAAGAAGAATTTATGGGGGGAATTGTGTTGGATATATCTTTTTCATGAGAAAAAAATCATGTTGAATATATCTTTTTCGTGAGAGGAAAAAAAAATCATGTTGGATACATCTTAAATGCCTATAAAATTATACAAAAGATGTAAAGGAAAAATTCTCAAATCTTAGAAATATTTTTGGCATTCAATAAGAGTTGGGAGAGAGGCTAGCCAAACTCGCACAACAATAATTAATTAACTAAATATTATTGACCGAATAAATGACTAATTGACAGTACAATTAGTATACTATTTATTTTCAATTTTACAGTGTCTCTAATAAATTAGAATGAGCAAAAATTAATTTTCAAAAATCGGTATCTTCTTTTCGAAAAAAAAAATCTCTAAAGGGTGTTAAAAGATCTAACTTTTATCTAACTTACCTTTGTTTAATGTTTACACGACATTTTTTAATTAAATAAAATTATAAATTATTATATGAAATTTAAATTTATTTAAGGATATGATTAATTTTATTTTATAAATTCAAAATTTTATCGATGGTGATTGTCAAATTAATTTTCTATAAATTCAAATTATTATTTTTTTACTTTATTGTTGCAATTATTTCTTTATAATGTTAAATATTTTTTAAAAAAAATTATAAATAATTTTCTTATGAATTTCTGGATGTGATATTTGTATAATATTAAATAATTTTTTAAAATTATTCTTTTATAAATTTAAATAAAATTTATGCATCTGAATAATTCATAAAATATATAACAAAGATGTAAAAGAAAATTTCTCAACTCAAACAAATCTTATTGACTATAATTCTCTAATAGATCTAAAAAAAAATCTTAAAAGCCCAAATTGTTTCTAACTTCCTTTCTTTGATTTTTTATTAAATAAAATTATAATTTTTTATAAATTTAAATTTATAATTTTTATGGACATGATTTTTTATTTTATAAATTTAAATCTTTCTCCTTCCTTGGTGAGATTCCCTAGTTGAATTATTCTATTTTATAAATTATTTTTGTATAAATTTAAATAAAAACTATAGATGTATGAACAGGAGCATATATTAATTTATTAAATTAAATTTTGTCTACTAGATATTTATTTTAATGACTTGACCTAATAGGCAATCTATTTTGCTAGATTTTATAAAGGTAATTTGTGATAAAAAAAAATTAAAGGATGCTTTAATTTTTATCCAAACTGAATTGATAGATCAAAATTTTCTGTTTTATTTGTTCCTATCCAATAATTGTGATTTTTCTTTCACAAAGATTCACCCCTCCTTGTCTCCTCTTTCCACTTTGATCTATAAGCTCAGTAGGCAAATATGTAAAGCTACCCAGCCGTGGAAAATAGGGTCGATAGAATAGCTAAATGGTATTGAGTCTGCTCTCGTATTCTTTCAGAATTAAAAGAAAACGGAGTTTGCATATGATCTCTACTTTTCTAGCCAAAGCTAACTATTTGCCTTAATTAACAGTCCATGCCCAAGTATATGTATACCAAATTGAACTGAGCATATAGACGAGAAGTAAACAATCATCTAGTAAAAGGAAAACGAAGAGGAAGAGGAAGAGAAAGCAGAAGTAACATACCTCACTGATTTAAGATTGCGTATGTAGCATAAGTTACGGATAGAGCTGCTGCATCATCTCCTAATTGCTCATAATTAAGTTACGGATAAAATGATATGTATATGAGAGATGCCGTTAAGTAGGTTTTGCTTTAACAACTTTCTTTTCTTGGAGGCTGCTGTATTAAGAGGTCAAGTCTGCTCCTTGTCTACCTATTAAATGGGCAACAAAAGAACAAGTTGGAGTTTAATTAAAAATCTTAAGTTGATGTCTTGTGAACTCAGCCTTCATTAGTCAATTGTAGGTATGGCATCAACTACACAGCGTCTAGTCCACCAATACTAAAAAAAATAATAAAAATAAAAAATAAACTGTAAAATACCGAAAAATGGTAGAAAACAATAAAGGAATTTTTCAAAATTTTTAGAAATTTTTCTGGATTTTTTTTCGGAGCTCGTATGGCTCAGGTTACAGGGATAGAAACGGGGTCCGGAAAAGCCTGTTTGGAATACCCCATTTAAAAGAGGAAAAGTTGAATTTATTTATTTGTTTTGTTTTCTTTTTCCTTTTTCTTATTTTTTTTTCCGTTTTCTTCCCCCGCGAGGCTGTCCCTTGCCCTAAACCTCGTGATGCCTTCTCCACTGCCCTAACCGGCGCCGCGGTCGTTGCTTCTTCTTCCTCTCATCTGGCTGACGCGACGCCACTGCCTTCTTCTTCCCTCACTCTCCGCGACACCGAAGCCCTAACCAGCGCCGCTCCGCGGTTCCCTTCTCCTCATTCTAACCGGCGCCGACTATCTCATTCTTTTTCCTCTTCCCTGTGAAGCCGAGCCACCCTCTAGCGTCGAGCAGCATTACTGCCGACCACTATCACCCTTGTGTGTCGACGCCGCCGCTGACTCTCGACCCGAGCAGTGCCGCCGCGGTTTCCTCTACCTTAGCCTTAGCCGACGCCTCACTCCGACGCCAACAGCCACCACCAAGCCTATCTCCCCTTCTGATTCTTCACTACCAGCCGAGGTTGCTGCTCTCCTCTGTGACAGTCACTGGAATTGGAGTTCTCTCCGGCCACCGATCTTCTTCTTCGGGTCGTGGACAGAAGCAGAGCATCCAAGTCGTTCCTGTGGTCCCGTTTTGTTGTACCGTTCCCTAACAGTGATTGAATCGGTAAGGGAGATTATTTTGTTGTTGGATTGCAGTTGTGATTTGTGTTTCTTGTCTCGGTATTGTGATGATTGGGTGTGGGATTGCTGATTTAGGGATATTGATTTGGTGGGCAGTAGCCGTTGGAGTTCATACGAGGGGAATATATGGATCGGGACTGATTCTCGATGGTTGTTTGATCATGGTAATTCCGGCCTTGGATCAGTGGTGGTTTGTCCCAATTTGGGTAAGTTTTGAATTTGATTCATTTCTGTATTGGATTAATTAACTAGTTGATGAGGAGATATGGGTCTGGAATGAGAATTTGAGTTGATTAAGTCATACTTATTTTGATTTGGGTGTTTTCTGGGAAACAGGGGCTGTGGTTTGATTCCGACTAGCAAGCATGAGGGAGGATTTGTTTTGGTTACAACCATGAGTTTCCAGCAGCATACCGTTACAACTCTTCAATTTTGGATCAACAGCAATTCATCTGTTAAGGTGAGTTTTTGTATTGAGGATTAGGGTTTCAGCAAATCTTTTGCTGTATGATTGAAGTTTTGGATTGTTTCACAGAGGGAATAGGTTTGTGTGTGTTCTTGGAGCTTATGTACAGGGAGTCATAGGACTCTGACACGAGATGAGCATCTTGACATCGGATTGGACCGGATACGATCCTCTTATCGGAGGCGGGTACCTTGACTTATCTTTTTGATCTGTCATGTTGATATGTTTAGTAGGTTATAACCTATAGTAATGATTATGTTCGTTTTTGTTTCGGTTGGTCACTACTTGATATGTTACATGCTTGTTTTGCTCACCTGATATGCATTTTATGCTAGTACCCACATGATTATATATATATATACCCAGAGAGGTAGTGACATACCATGCTTGTTGTGTTCTGGACCTAGGTTTTGATATCCTATCTGACCTGTGTACTTTAGATCTTCGTTTTTGACCATCGATATTACGGTACTCATTTTATATATATGGATATGGTTATGCTGATCAGTTTATTGCTATGCTTAGTGTCATGCATCATGATTGCATGCTGCGCGATTGTCGGCTCCACTATGGTTGAGCACATTGCCAGTTACATGTACTGCACACACCATCACTCATGGATTAGTGGTATATCAGGCAGGTGTGTGGCGGTTTTGCTGTTTGGCTCCGTTGATCAGGTGACTCAGCGTGGTAGCCGGCAGACAGTTTCGCTCTGTTTGGCTCCGCTGGCAGTTAGTGTAGCAGCGTGGTAGCCGGTAGACGGTGGACTTTGTTGTGCTCCGTTGGTCAAGTGACTCAGCGTGGTAACCGGCAGAGATACCTCCCCGCTATCGTATACCGGGAGATGAGAGCATTGAGCTCCCCATTTATGATTTGGGGTCAAAGGACAGGAGTACTCCGACAGCATCCCGTCCACTCAGTCACTCATCAGGTGTAGTGATGGTAGAGTGTACGGTTGTCACATCCCTACCCACTCGGTCTCACCATTGTGTGTGAGATGACTGACTGGCGTCAGGGGTGACCAGGACGCATTATTGGCATCATACGCATTTATGTATTTACTGATTGTGTTTGTTGCACTTATATGCTGCATTTGGATGGATGCATATGTTTGACATGCATACAAGATTTATGATACTCTCGGTATGACGACCTGACTATTCTGATAGGAGGCCCTGGTAAGTACAGTTCTCTTCATCCTTGTTCTATTGTGCATTTTCAGATTTTGTCCAGGAGACTGTACTACATAGTTATTACTATTTGTTATAGTTTACTATACATGTCAACTAGGTATCTACTGAGTTGTTGAACTCACCCCGTGGACACTATCTTTTTCAGGTACCAGGTTGTTTATGGAGTCGCTTGGAGTATCCTGTCTGCCGGTCCCCACATCACATCAAAAGACTTGTCTACGCGTTTGTGTACTTTTACTTCGGTATTCATAATTGGTGTATTTAGCTTTGTGTTCCGATTTTATTTATGGAATTGTTATATTGTTGTGTTGTGTTGTTGTGTGGGGTAAGCCTAGCCGGCTAGCAGTGATTTATTTGGTTTTGTATGTGCTAGTATTTTATGTTTTTCCGTTGTATTGGTTTTGATTTCAGCCGTGTGGGTTGTTTAAAATATATATAACTGCGTGGTTGTGTATATATTCCAGCCACAGGTGGCTGATGTATATTGTTTTTGTAGAAATGCTTCAGATTGTCACCCGTACAGGGGAGGTGCTGCCGAAATTTTCTTCAGACAGGGACTTCCTCGGGGCGTGACAATTTAGTGGTATCAGAGCAGGTATACAATACTTGCTATGTGTTCTAGATTTTTCGAGATTTATCTGATACCAATTTATTTGGTATCAGAGATCAGCTTACGAGTTTTATTTTTTTCTGTGTTTCGAATTTCGTGTTTTGGTCTTCCCGATGTGACTTTTTGGGTTTTGGGACCTAACAGCGGCAGGACATCTCCAAGCTATAGGAGGTATGTGGTATATTGTTATCCTACTATCTTGTTAGTGTATGTATTGTTGACTGGGATAGTTATGACATGTATTAGTATTCTTTATTAGTACCTGTCTAGTTGATATAGCATATATTATATGCGTTAGGTAAACCACTGATTATGGTAGACCTTAATAGAGATCAAGGATTATAGTCTCCGATAATTTTTCATATAATATCACCAGTAGTTTTAGCTTCTGTTACTACTAGTTGATTAGCGGATTGAGGCACATACCAGCTTCTGCTATTATTAGCTGTGTAGTGGATAGTATCTACCTATTTATGTTGACCTAGCTAGTAGTATATCATGTTATCTTAGTTAATTTCATCTGTAAATATTGATTTACACTTGTTGATTTGGGTAGTCGTATATTGATATACCTTAGTTGCTTGTGGAGGATTAAGGTATTCTTGATTAGTTAGTAGATGGCTGATTTAGTTTTGTTGGTTGATCAGTAGAGGACATTCATCCTCTATTTTTAGAGGTTCGAATCTTTTGATTATTCGTGTTTAGTGGATATCTTGAGCACATAGAGTACATGACTTGTACTGAAGTGGGGAGAGACTGAATTTGCCGTATACCGTTGTCGGTTTGGTCAATCTTTAGAGGATCGATGTATCCTATTCCATGGGTACGTTAATTTTGACTGTATGTACCTAGTTGGATAACTTAGAAGGTGACCCTGCAGTTTCAGAATGCTAGGTTGATTGGGTCAAATATGCTGATTATGTCTATCTTTGTTGCGTGTACATATGATATTTATGTATGGTAGGAGTGTTTTGATGGACGGTAAAATTGCATGTAGTGAGTGTATATTTTTCCAGTTATAATTGTTGTGGAGTTCTGATAGATTATACCCTAGTGGTCTGATTGGTTTATTGAAGGTATTTTGTTGATTAAATCTATGTTGTGAAGTGTGTACATGTGTTTGAGTGTCATATTGGAAGTATCTTGTCGACTACATCGGGTTGTGATATATACATATGTGTTTGGTGTGGTATCTGAGGTATCTTGTTGATTATGAGTGATTTGTGAGTGCACCTGGGTTTAGTATGCCTTATTGGAAGTATATGTTGATTATACTCTTGGCATATGTGAATATATGTCATGTGAGTGTTGTTTGAGGTGTATTGTCGATTATACCTATGTTGTTATATGCACACGGGTTCGGTATGCATTGTAGGAGGTATCACGATGGTTTATACCTTTGTTGTGAGTATGTTTGGTGTGTAATAATTGGAGGATTATGTCGATCATACCTACGTTGTGTGTACACGTGTGCCAGGTGTATTGTTGGTAGCAACATGATGATTCTACGTATGTTGAATGTAGGATGTGGAGTGTCTGCATTATGTCATTTGTTGGATTACCCTGTCAACCCATTTTCTTATCAGTGGGTGACTCACTACGATGTTGATAGAATTGATGATGAGTTTGATTTGATTGCTGGATTGCTATGCTTTTGGCTGCCCACAGTGATATGTGGTTGAGTGATCTCGTGCAGCCTCCAGTTGGATAGTTAGGTGCCTTGGGCACTTATGTATTATTTGTGGTGGAGCGTTGCTCCCACATGTGTTATGGATTGTTTGTGGTGGAGCGTTGCTCCCACATATTGCGGATTGCTAGTAGTGGAGCATTGCTTCTATATTATTGTAGATATATGTTACGGATTATTTGTAGTGGAGTGTTACTCCTACATATTGAGGATTTCTTGTGGTAGAGCGTTGCTCCCACATATGTGGTATTTCGTGTGATGGAGTGTTGCTCTCACACTGGAGGATTTATTTTTTTGTGATTTATATCGTTGGTGATCAGATCTGTTTATTGTCGAGGATTTTATGGTTAGGAATGTCTGTGATACGGACATTTTGTGTCTTGGTTTTACTATTAGGGCTTGCGAAGCCTTAGATGTTAGCATGAACTCGATGATTTGGGTATCACTAGGATGTTTGGATTGATTTCCATTGTCTTTGTTGACGATGTGGTGATCTATTTCTGATCCGAGGTGAGTCACGCACACCATTTTGCATAGTTCTGGTGATGTTTCGATGGGAACATCTATATGCGAAGATCAGTAGTGTGTATTTTGGTTGTCTTCTGTGAGATGTTTGAGACACACGGTCACCAGTAGGGTATACTGTGGTTCCACAGGAGATCGAGTTTGTTGTCGTTGGGAGTAGTCGTAGTCTATACAGGAGACTCGCAACTTCCTTGGTCCGGCTCGATATTACAGACGATTCGTTGGGGATTTTCCACGCGTTGTTATGCCACTGACACTCCTGAACAGGAAAGGCGTGAAGTTTACGTGGTTCGAGGACTACGAGACCAGCTTCCAGGAGCTGAAGCGGAGGCTAGTGTCGACTCCAATTTTGGTTTTACATTTTGGAAAGGACGGATTTGTGCTCTATACCGACGCACCTCTACAGGGTTGGTGAGTTGTTTTGATGTAGCACGGCAGGGTAGTCTCCTACTTCTCGACAGTTGAAGGAGCATGAGGAGAACTACCTAGTACATGACTTGTGGTTGATCGTCATTATTTTTGCCTTGAAGATTTGGCGGCATTATATGTACGACATTACATTTGAGATTCTTATTGACCATAAGAGTCTCAAATATCTGTTCACTTAGGAAGAAACTAAATCTCCGACTGAGTAGAAGGATGAAATTCTTGAAAGATTACGATTTGTACCATTAGCTATTACCCGGGGAAAGCTAATGTGGTTGACGATGCATTCAGCAGGAAGTCCAGAGGCACTTTGGCTTGCCACCGAGTTTTAATTACAGACTTGGTTCAGGATTTCTCCGAGTTAGACCTTGAGGAGCAGGGGCAGACAGAGTAGGGTATTCTGGTTACCATGGTTGCTCAGTCGTCGATCAGGACTAGGATCTGAGGGGTCAGGCTGGTGATCAGCATTTGCAATTAATAGGCAGTCAGATAGCTTCCGGGCAGCAGACCGAGTTTACACGAGACGAGGAGGGTATTATATACTTCCGAGGCAGGTTATGCGTACCTCAATCTCATCCGGTCTTACAGGAGCTACTTCAGGAGGCTCATCGCTCTTAATTTGTAGTCCACTTAGGCGAGACCACATGTATCGAGATTGGAGGCGTTCCTATTGGTGGAACGGTATGAAGAAAGACATCGTGTAATTTGTAGCGAGAGGTCTTGTCTGTCAGCAGGTGAAGGCAGAGCACCAGATACCTGCCGGATTATTTTAGCGGATTCCCATTCCTGAGTTGAAATGGGAACACATTACTATAGACTTTGTGGTGGGTTTGCCGAGGTCACGACGAGACAATGACGCGATTTGGGTAATCGTTGATCAATTAACCAAATCCGCGAACTTCTTAGCGATCCAGAAGATTGATCCCCTGGATCGATTGGCAGATCTGTACTACCGGGAGATCATCATATTACATGGTGTCCCTTTGAGTATTATTTCGGACAGAGACCCCGATACACGTCTCGTTTCTGGCAGAGTCTACAGCAGGCCTTGGGCACTCAGCTCCAGTTTTCCATCCGCAGGCAGATGGACAGTCAGAGCGGACCATTCAGACTCTAAAGGACTTGCTGAGGTCTTGTGTATTGGGTTTTGGAGGCAGTTGGGAGGACCACTTGCCATTGGTAGAATTCGTCTACAACAACAGCTTTCATTCGAGTATCCAAATGGCACCGTTTGAGGCGTTGTATGGTAGGTCTTGTCGAACACCCGTTCTCTGGGATGAGGTTGGAGAGGCCCAGTTGTTGGGACCTCATAGAGTTCAGCAGGATGCAGAGTTGGTCCGTACTATCAGGCGGAGGATATCAGAGGCGCAGGATCGCCAAAAGAGTTATGCTGATCGGAGACGCAGACAACTAGAGTTCTCTGTTGGCGACCATGTATTTCTGCGGGTTTCACCAACGAAAGGGGTCAAGAGATTTGACTTCAGAGATAAGTTAGCTCCGCGATACATTGGACCTTTCCAGATCTTGGAGAGGATTGGAGCGGTAGCTTTTCGGTTGGCACTATCGCCGTCCCTGGCAGGAGTTCACGACGTATCCCACGTATCTATGCTGAGGAGATACGTACCTGACCCGACACATGTGCTGACAGATATCTCAGTTCCCGTACAGTTTGACGTGACCTACGAGGAGGTTCTGGTACGAATTTTTGACCGGAAGGAGCGTCAGTTGTGGAACAAGACTATCCGACTGATTAAGTCGGATGGCAGCATAATACAGCCGAAGAGGCTATCTGAGAGCTCGAGGATACTATTCGAGCTCGATACCCCTACCTTTTTACTTGAGGTATGTGATTTAAATTACCGTTCAACATTTTATACTCTATATCTATTGTTAGTACTTATTGATGGTAGATAACGAAATTTGGGGACCAAATTTTTATTAGTGGGGGAGAATGTAAAATACCGAAAAATGGTAGAAAATAATAAAGGAATTTTTCGAAATTTTTAGAAATTTTTCTGGATTTTTTTCGGAGCTCGTATAGCTCAGGTTACAGGGATAGAAACGGGGTCCGGAAAAGCCTGTTTGGAATACCCCATTTAAAAGAGGAAAAGTTGAATTTATTTATTTGTTTTGTTTTCTTTTTCCTTTTTCTTATTTTTTTTTTCCGTTTTCTTCCCCCGCAAGGCTGTCCCATGCGATGCCTTCTCCTCCACTACCCTAACCGGCGCCGCGGTCGTTGCTTCTTCTTCCTCTCATCTGGCTGACGCGACGCCACTGCCTTCTTCTTCCCACACTCTCCGCAACACCGAAGCCCTAACCAGCGCCGCTCCGCGGTTCCCTTCTCCTCATTCTAACCGGCGCCGACTATCTCATTCTTTTTCCTCTTCCCTGTGAAGCCGAGCCACCCTCTAGCGTCGAGCAGCATTACTGCCGACCACTATCACCCTTGTGTGTCGACGCCGCCGCTGACTCTCGACCCGAGCAGTGCCGCCGCGGTTTCCTCTACCTTAGCCTTAGCCGACGCCTCACTCCGACGCCAACAGCCACCACCAAGCCTATCTCCCCTTCTGATTCTTCACTACCAGCCGAGGTTGCTGCTCTCCTCTGTGACAGTCACTGGAATTGGAGTTCTCTCCGGCCACCGATCTTCTTCTTCGGGTCGTGGACAGAAGCAGAGCATCCAAGTCGTTCCTGTGGTCCCGTTTTGTTGTACCGTGCCCTAACAGTGATTGAATCGGTAAGAGAGATTATTTTGTTGTTGGATTGCAGTTGTGATTTGTGTTTCTTGTCTCGGTATTGTGATGATTGGGTGTGGGATTGCTGATTTAGGGATATTGATTTGGTGGGCAGTAGCCGTTGGAGTTCATACGAGGGGAATATATGGATCGGGACTGATTCTCGATGGTTGTTTGATCATGGTAATTCTGGCCTTGGATCAGTGGTGGTTTGTCCCAATTTGGGTAAGTTTTGAATTTGATTCATTTCTGTATTGGATTAATTAACTAGTTGATGAGGAGATATGGGTCTGGAATGAGAATTTGAGTTGATTAAGTCATACTTATTTTGATTTGGGTGTTTTCTGGGAAACAGGGGCTGTGGTTTGATTCCGACTAGCAAGCATGAGGGAGGATTTGTTGTGGTTACAACCATGAGTTTCCAGCAGCATACCGTTACAACTCTTCAATTTTGGATCAACAGCAATTCATCTGTTAAGGTGAGTTTTTGTATTGAGGATTAGGGTTTCAGCAAATCTTTTGCTGTATGATTGGAGTTTTGGAATGTTTCTCGGAGGGAATAGATTTGTTTGTGTTCTTGGAGCTTATGTACAGGGAGTCATAGGACTCTGACACGAGATGAGCATCTTGACATCGGATTGGACCGGATACGATCCTCTTATCGGAGGCGGGTACCTTGACTTATCTTTTTGATCTGTCATATTGATATGTTTAGTAGGTTATAACCTATAGTAATGATTATGTTCGTTTTTGTTTCGGTTGGTCACTACTTGATATGTTACATGCTTGTTTTGCTCACCTGATATGCATTTTATGCTAGTACCCACATGATTATATATATATATACCCAGAGAGGTAGTGACATACCATGCTTGTTGTGTTCTGGACCTAGGTTTTGATATCCTATCTGACCTGTGTACTTTAGATCTTCGTTTTTGACCATAGATATTACGGTACTCATTTTATATATATGGATATGGTTATGCTGATCAGTTTATTGCTATGCTTAGTGTCATGCATCATGATTGCATGCTGCGCGATTGTCGGCTCCACTATGGTTGAGCACATCGCCAGTTACATGTACTGCACACACCACCACTCATGGATTAGTGGTATATCAGGCAGGTGTGTGGCGGTTCTGCTGTTTGGCTCCATTGATCAGGTGACTCAGCGTGGTAGCCGGCAGACAGTTTCGCTCTGTTTGGCTCCGCTGGCAGTTAGTGTAGTAGCGTGGTAGCCGGTAGACGGTGGACTTTGTTGGGCTCCGTTGGTCAAGTGACTCAGCGTGGTAACCGGCAGAGATACCTCCCCGCTATCGTATACCGGGAGATGAGAGCATTGAGCTCCCCATTTATGATTTGGGGTCAGAGGACAGGAGTACTCCGACAGCATCCCGTCCACTCAGTCACTCATCAGGTGTAGTGATGGTAGAGTGTACGGTTGTCACATCCCTACCCACTCGGTCTCATCATTGTGTGTGAGATGACTGACTGGCGTCAGGGGTGACCAGGACGCATCATTGGCATCATACGCATTTATGCATTTACTGCTTGTGTTTGTTGCACTTATATGCTGCATTTGGATGGATGCATATGTTTGACATGCATACAGGATTTATGACACTTCCGATCTGACGACCTGATTATTCTGATAGGTGACCCTGGTGAGTACAGTACTCTTCAACCTTTTCTATTATGCATTACCTTCTTTTGTTCAGGAGACTGTACTCCATAGTTATTATTATTTGTTATAGTTTACTATACATGTCAACTAGGTATCTGCTGAGTTGTTGAACTCACCCCGTGGACACTATTTTTTTCAGGTACTAGGTTGTTTATGGAGATGCTTGGAGTATCCTGGCTGCCGGTCCCCACATCACATTAGAAGACATGTCTACGCGTTTGTGTACTTTTACTTCGGTATTCATAATTGGTGTATTTAGCTTTGTGTTCCGATTTTATTTATGGAATTGTTATATTGTTGTGTTGTGTTGTTGTGTGGGGTAAGCCTAGCCGGCTAGCAGTGATTTATTTGGTTTTGTATGTGCTAGTATTTTATGTTTTTCCGTTGTATTGGTTTTGATTTCAGCCGTGTGGGTTGTTTAAAATATATATAACTGCGTGGTTGTGTATATATTCCAGCCACATGTGACTGATGTATATTGTTTTTGTAGAAATACTTCAGATTGTCACCCGTACAGGGGAGGTGCTGCCGAAATTTTCTTCGGACAGAGACTTCCTCGGGGCGTGACATAAACCAAATTAACTTGTTCAACCAGAACAAGTTTAGCATAATCTAAGTAAGAAAACCAAAAGACCAACAATATCTTTAAGTTCTGCAGGGACTAGCAACTGGAACTATCTCTTGACAGCATCAACCTGAAAAAAAACAACAATGGAGGCGGGGTGAGTCCAACACTCAGCAGATACAACTGATATACAAAGTAGGGAAATAACACCTAACACTAATCATGTGTACAGTCTCCTGATATAAGAAAGATAAAAATGCAACTGAAGTAAACAGGAGAGAAACTGTACTAACTAGGACCTGGGTATAAGGGCAAATAGTCCGAGAGGTATGGAAATCCTGTATGCATGTCAAACATAAGCATCCAAACAATATGCAACATATAAATGTAGCAAACACAAACACAAACAATAAATGCATCAATGCGTATGATGCCAATGACGCGTCCTGATCACCCCTGACGTCAGTCAACCATCTCACACACCATAGTGATGCCGAGTGGGTAGGGCTGTGACAACCGTACACTCTGTCGTCACTGCTCCTGATGAGTGATCGAGTGGACGGGATGCTGTCGGAGTACACCTATCCTCCTACCCCCAAATCATAAATGGGGGAGCGCAATGCTCTCATCTCCCGGTACACGATGACGGGGAGGAATCCCTGCCGGCTACCACGCTGCGTCACACTACCCATGAGCGGACCAACGGAGCCAAACAAAGTCCCTGCTACAACACACTCTGCCTGAATCGACCACTAACCCATGAGTGGTGGTGTGTGCAGATCCATGTAACTAGCGATGTGCTCAACAATAATAGAGCGGACTATCGCACAGCATGCAATCATGCAAATTGTGCATGTCAACAACCACAAAATATCCTGAACTAATCCATATACATACATAAGGTGCACCATAAGTCAATGAATCAAACAACGGTACACAGATCAGATAAGGTATACAACCTAGTTTAGTTTCATTATTGAATTTTGAACCTCAAAACTTCAAGTTTTGATTTTCCTAATTATTTAGGAAAAGTCATTGTTGGTGCAATGATAGAAGTTTGATCATGTTTTTAGGGGGAGTTACTCTTTGAAAACATAAAAATCTTTTCCAAGACCAAAAGGAGGTCAAGTGTTAAGGTAGCACATGACATTGGTATGGGAGGTGTTACCAAGAACAATGGAGAGTCATCCAAGGTCAATAAGAAGTAATATGCTAGGGTAGCATATAATTATAGCAAGGATAAGGTGTCCAAGATTAATGACAAGAAGAAATTAACCAAAGACAAGGTGTATAAGGTTAAGAATGTGAGTTTTGTAGGCCAAGTGTCACCTGAGGTGCACCGAAGTGACCTAGTCATAGTAAATGAGTCACTTAGGGAGGTGGCTAAGATTAAGAGCTCAAGGTGGAGCTCAAAGAGTTTTTGGGGCATATGATAAATGATCTTAAGTGAACCAAGATATGCCAAAGGGATTAGAGATGGATTTGAGTCTCTATTATACTTGGTTGGCACAATTGGGTTAAGTTTCATGCATGAAAATATGACATTGGGGTTATATTACATGAAAATTAGTTTTTGATGTATAGATGCCATATAAACCAATGCTAGGGGTGCATTGTGGGTTGGTATGGGCAAATACATCAAGAGGAAGCCAAAACTAGGACTTTAGGTCAAGGTTCAATTGAACCATTTAGCTAGTTTTGGATTTTGTGTCAATCTTAGAATTGGTGATAGATACATTTTGTAATATATTTTTCCCAGGTAGATAAGGGTTCAATAGACCTCTCCACAAAATTTGGGAATTTTTGGAGGTCTATGGAATTTCTAGTGCATTTCTGAAGTTGGCCTGAAAAGGTTGATTTTTGCAGAAATAGGGTACCAGTCGACTGGTACAGATACCAGTCGACTGGTAACAGTGTTTTTGAGCACAGAATGTCTCTGTAAGCTCATTTTGATGATGGCAGTCGACTGGTTCCGATACCAGTCGACTGATAACAGTGTATTTCAAACACAGAAAGTTCTGTGAGTGGAAATCTAAGGGGGCAGTTGATTGGTACCTAGTTCAGTCGACTGATACCAGCCTAAACGTGTTTTTCAACGTTGTTCTTGACCGTGTCAACTCGTTTAAATGTATGAGATCCATGGGGGATAAATACATGAGTTTAGGGTCAATTTGGATGACATGTTTTCAACAATTGGGATATTGTTGGAGCTCTTTTTGATGTATGGAAAAGGGGGAGAAGTTTAGGTTTAAGTGGGAAACCTATACACCTTTGCAAAAAATCATAGCTCGAGGGGGAGCATAGGTGAAGGGGGAGCGATTGTTTAGGCAAAGGGGGAGAAGTTTACCTTTGCGGGAAATCCTAGCTCAAGGGAGAGCTTAGGTGAAGGGGAGCTTAGGGATTTAGGTTCCATTATTTATGCATGAGTTGATTTGCATATATGTTATATTTATGTTTCCCTAACTTAAACAGGTTGCCAAACATCAAAAAGGGGGAGATTGTTGAAGCAACCTAGGTGCCATAGGTTTTGATGTTTGGACAAAGGTTTAAGTTAGGTTTATTGTTGTATTTGATATGCATTGTGAGTGTGCAGGATACAGGTACAACAAGGAAAGTCCAAGTGTGATCTTGGAAAAGGAAGAAAGTCCAAGAATGAGTCTTGGCGATGTAAGTCCAAGCATGTAGTCTTGACAACGTAAGTCCAAGTATGACTTGGCAATTGATGAAGTCCCGGAGGTGAGGAGCCTCTTGGCAAAGGAAGACCCGACAATATGGACAAGGCCGAAGGAAGCTCCAGAAGGCAAGACGTGAAGGATGGGGAGACATCCGAGGGACGCAAGGCTGATGGAGGAGGCTAGAAGACTAAGTCTAGGTTGGTCGGGCGAGGACGAGTGCATGAGAGATTATACTCGGAGCAAAATCCTAGTTTTAGGGTTTAATGTAGCGTTACGGTAGTGTTACTGCAGCAGTTAATGTAGCGTTACTATAGCAGTTACTGTAGCAGTCGACTGGTGAATGGACCAGTCGACTGATACACTATAGCAGAGAGTCGTTGGGCTGGCACTAGTCGACTGGTAACGGGCAAATCAGGTTGCTGATTTGTTCCAAACTCTATAAGAAGGAGCTTGGTATGGCCAGCCAAGGTGAAGAAATTAGACTTGGTTAAAGCTTAATTAGTAGTCACCAAAAGTGCTCAAGGTTCTCTTGTGTCCAAGTGTTCTTGGTTGTTGTTGTGGTGAGGTTTCTCCACCCACAAGGAGTTGCTTGAGTAGCCGGAGTTTGTCGGGGGCTAATCCACCGAAGGATCGGGATCGTCCACTTTACGGACAGCCGTGGAGTAGGAGCAAGTTATCTCCGAACCACGTTATATTAACGTGCATTGGTTTGCATTTCCTTTCTTTGTCTTTAGCTTTCGTATTCGTATTTAGTTTCATATTATTCCGCTGTGCAACTAACGAATACGTAGGAAGCCATCAATTTGGGGGAGACGCTATTTACCCCCCCCCCCCCCTCTAGCGGACACATCGGTCCCAACAATTGCGTCTTGAACTATTGATTGCATTGTATTATCATTATATGATGTTTTCCCTAGAGCAGTTATGCTAGATGAAGAAGCAATGGAAGTTCCAATTGGATATGAAAAATAAGGCTCTCTGTGACAGTATTAGTTATAGTAATTCGGAACAATTTTTTTTTTACAAAGATATACTCTCACAGTGTCCTTATCACGAAAAACTTTATTTCTACATTTGGAATGATTACACAGACAATGTAACTCGATACCATTCATTCATTCTGGATTACTCTTTATAAAGTTTACAAACTCTTCAACTCTAGCAAAATATTCATCTCAGATAAATCTATTTTCTAATCTGTTTTACATCCAATCTTGGTTCATATACATCGTATCCTAATGAGCATAAGATTTACAACATTACGAACACAAGATTGATTACTTAGTAATTATGCAATTAATGCAAGAGAGGTACTATAACATGATTCCATGTATAAGAGAGGTAATACAAAACTTAGAATATTATTAAGCATACATTCATCAATATAAGAGAGGTACTACACACATGATTTCATGTATTAACTAAGCATGCGATACATCAATATAAGGAAATTCATACATAGAAACTATCGTGGTATGCAATATCAAGTTATTTTAAATCAACAATTGGATTTTTTTTTTCAATCTAGACTGAATTAGCTGGGGCTAAGCTCACAGCAGCCACAGGACCATCCCCATGTCGACCAGGGCCAAGATGGCGGAGAGCAACTTGGTTGTGGTCGACGAAGCTCGGTCTAGATGCCGTAAGCTAGCTGGCAGTGGCTGGCCAAACTCGCGACCAAGGGGCGGTGAGCAAGGCGACCGTGGCTAGCCAAGCTTGCGGCTAAGGGGTCGCGGCCGACCAAGCTCACAACCAAGGGGCCTTGAGCAAGCCAATCGCGACCGGCCAACAAAGCAAGAGGGGAGCCACAGAGCTTACCGGAGCTAGAGAGGAGTCGAACAGAAGAGATGTGTAAGAGAGAAGTCGCGTCGTCGACGAGAGTTGAAGAGGAATAGAGAAATCACACATCGAGAAGAGAATGAGTCGGGAACGGGAATTAGGGCGGTGAATACCGACGAAATTTATATTTAGTCAAAAAATTACTGACAAAATTTTAATTATGTCGATATTCACCCATGGCATTTAGATTCCATCAGAACCCAAATTACCGACTGAATCCAAATTCAGTTAGTATTTGACGGGCATATGAATTTTAGGGCAAATTGTACTAACAGAATATAAATCATCTCAATAATTACTGACAGATCTGTATTCAGTTGGTATATACCAACAAAATTTGGAATTAGTTAGAATCCAAATTATTGACTGAATCCAAATTCGATCGGTATTTGGATAAGGGAAAATGCACTAGAATTTTTGGTGCAAACGTACTGACAGAATACAAATTCCGTTGGTAAATATTGACAGAATACAAATTCCGTTGGTAAATATTGACAGAATACAAATTCCATCAATAAATACCTACAGAATCTATATTCCGTCGGAATCCTAATACCGACTAAAATCAATTTCAGTCGGTATTTGACATAAGTACCGACGAAATCCAAATTCAATCAATAAATACGACTGAATTATAATCCATCAGTAATTACTAATTTATTTCTAATTCTATCAAGAAAATCCTATTAAATTGTGACGGATTAAAATTCTGCCGCTAATTTTATAACTATTCAAATATTTTCTTGTAGTGCACCAAAAGGTCAGACCAATTGAGGAAGTTGGTTGGAGAGAGTTTGATCCGGTCAATCATCTTCATCGCCTGGCTGTTGAAGTTGTTTTGAAGGTCCTCTACACATGTTGACCAATGCTCTCCCTTAAGCAGCTTCTTGGATAGCCACCACGCGTCCCCTCAGGGCGGTGCGATGATTAAGACATGGGGAGTTGCCACATGAGGTTTTAGGGTCAAAACTCGGCGTGATCGAGCATAACCTCCCCCATGTCTTAGCCATTTACACTAATGGCTAGTAGTCACCCGTGATTTACCTCCTCCGTGTTAGCCTAGGGACAGGTTGACGGGGGCGCTGGGGACGAACGAATCACCTTTTGCCACATTGGATAGCCACCACGCAAAGGGAGCAAGGAGGCATCACATCACTTTGCACAAGCTCTTAATTCAATTTTCTCCCCATTACACTTTATTTTTTTAATAATCCAAGTGTCCAGATTTCACCTGATTAGTCCTGAAATTGGATGGCCCTCTTCCCTGATTTGTCCACGAGGTACGTCCAAAAATGCTCACAACAATACGTCGACAGTTGATCTTCGCAATCTTTGTTGTCCCTATAAGGTCGTTCCAATATTGAAGCGGGTACGCTGCTTGTGAGGGCAAACTTCTAATTTTTTTTTTTGGTATACGGGTACTTCAACTGAGGCTGCCCAATACAATTTTTCCACTAAATTCAACGCCAATGTATGCCCCAGAAGGACTGAACTATGATCTCTCATGTGCATCCGAAACATCTTTATCATGCGTGCTCCTTATTATATTTAAGAGATGTCCCAAAGTAATCATCTTTTAATATGTACCATCCAAAGTATATATGAGAAAGTAAACACAAATAAGTTACAATACACAATCCAAAGCATTTATTCTTAATACAAACGCAATAATCTGTTTCTTCAAAAGAGTCGCTTTAGACAAATAAAAGACAATAGGATGCAAGCTTGCAAATTATCACTGGACTCCGAGGATAAATTATATATAGATAGACGTAGTACCACACCAAACACTAATGAGATCTAGTGGAAATATGCGCCTTGGTCACCAATTCGAACAAATGACCTTCAAGTAGAAATAAAGAAATAAGTACATTTTATTTGTGATGATACTATAAAATTCTACATTAATTAGTGACTAACCTTCATCATAACGCGAAGGAAACAATTAGCCGTGGAAACTTTATTGATCCTGCCCATGGAATAAAATAGTTGTACAAACGTTTTTTATCCCAACAATATTAAAAAGTATAAAACAAGCTAAACTCAGAAAATTAATAATCAAGATGGTAAAAAGTGAATACGTTCATCCTAGCGCCCCCCACCAATTCGTCCCAAGGCCAACACGGAGGAGGTAAATCACGGGCGGCTACTAGCCTTTGGAATAGTGACTAACATATAAGGGAGATATTTATCTCGGCTTTGCTGAAATTCGAATTTCAGACCTTATGATGATAACACTTCATGCGTTATCCATTAGATCCATCCGAGGGGACCAGAAGATTGATGATCAAAGGACTTACCAGGGGTGATGAAACTACTTCCAAGCTCATCTTTTATTTGGTATTGGTATCCGTCCTTACTCCGCAATAAGCGTGTTTCAAGACCGATGCTATGAATAATAACTTTTGGAATGTGTTGAATGATATGCCAATTTTGCTTCCCTTTACGGCAACTATCTAGTACAAGTGAATTGCATTGCATGTTAAATAGTTGCAAACTTTGCAAAGTCATATTAATCAGGCTTGATATCCACTTTGGAAGCTGTTTTATTTCAGAGGGGAGAACAACTTCGAATTTTCGCAACTGCAGCATACCGACCTTCTCCATAGATTCTAAATTTGGACAGCCATTAATTTGCAAAAGCCTGGTTGGGGGATGGATGCTATTTTTCAGCTTTGGGCAGTCGTAGAAGTAGCATTTTTCCAAATTAGGAAAAAAATTGAGGTTGCTTGCATGAACATCCTCGATAGGAGCCACACGTAATACCCATTCTTCCCAATTACGCATGCTATCGAATGCAAGATACTCGAGTTTTGGGAATGCAGGCGTTCTGCGACCTAGGAATTCAGGCCCAATACTCTTGATTGCTTCTCCTCCTTCAATGTGTAGGATTTTAAGATTGGGTAGTTGGCCCAATGGAGGCAGCGCCGTACATGATGGAAATTTGTCAAGAGCCAAAAACGTTAGGTCAGCCAATGAAGTTGACACCATCCAGTCTGGAAACTGTCGACCGGGGAAATTGTTGATGGAGAGAACTTCTAGGGTTGCTGGAGGACTGAGTTGTTTGCATATCCTCTCTGCCTCACCGCTTTGCTCATCATTGTTTTCATTATTGTGCATTGTCCATCCAAGAGTCAGTATCCTAAGAAATGTTTTGCTCTCGAGCACAAAGTTTGTCGTCCTTGCCCTTTCCAATTTACTAATAACCAGATCATTTAGGTTGCACAAATATTGCAAATCGTCCAAGTCACAACCACCTTCCATCATGCTCATGGAGTCACGATGGCCTACAAAAAATCCGGCCAGATTGTTGAGATTTTTCAACTTCCCAACTCCCTTTGGAACATGGGTGAGTGGAGTATTCAAAATTCGAAGGCACCTCAAATTGCTCAACCTTGTGATGCCATCTGGAAGTTCATGCAGTGATTTTCACCACTAATAATAATCCCTTCCTCTTCCATCAATTTTTCCCCAAAAGATCGCAAAACATCATGCATAACAAATAGTCTACCATCTTCAAATCTTTGGTCAATTTGCAAAAGGTTTCTTGCAATAAGTTCTTTGTAGTAGTCTTTTGCAGTAACTTCCATCAAACTATCTAATTCTTCAATGACAAACCCTTCGGCCACCCACAGTCTGATTATGTCAGATCGATGTGATATGCCGTGGTAGAAAGCACAACTAAGAAAGCATTGTTTGAGGTGATTGGGCAAATCCTCATAGCTCAAGTATAAAGCATTGGATAGTTTGATCTCTTTCCTAAACCATAAATCACTTTCAACAACTTTTTTCCACTCCGTCTTAGTCCTTTCCTTGTGAAATAAAACACCAGCCATCACTTTGATTGCCAGAGGAAGACCATCACATTTTCTGACAATTTCCATACCAACTTCTTCCAATTCAGAAATTATTGCATCCTCCCCATCTCCAAAAACAATCTTTCTAATTAATTCCCAACCACTGCCTTCGTCTATTTTCTCAGCAGGGTGAACATAATCTGCTCTCATTTCTCTTGCCACAACTTCATGCCTAGTGGTAAATAAGATAACACTCCTACATTAACCCTTCAAAATGAGATTTCTGAGCAACTCTCTCCACACGTTTGTGTTGGTGCGGAAGCATCCGACGATCGAACCTTAGTTTTGATAATGACAAAGGTTTCAAAGTTAAGTTAGTGGGTGCTCTAACATGTTTGAATGAGTGTTTCAGGAAAGTCCTAGCTGCGGTTAGGCAGGTGAAAAACCCTAAGGGGTGGTAACCTTAGGTCCAAGGGGGCAGTAACCCTAGGTGGAGGAAAACCTTAAGGGGTGGTAACCTTAGGTTCTAGGGGGCGGTAACCCTAGGTGAAGGAAAACCCTAAGGGGCGGTAACCTTAGGTCCTAGGGGGCGGTAACCCTAGGTGGAGGAAAAATCCTAGGGGGCGGTAACCCTAGGTCCTAGGGGGTGGTAACCCTAGGCGGAAAAGTCCAGTCGGTCTGGAGGACCGGACTGGCATCAGGTAATCTCTCCTGAGGGGAGTAGGTGAGGACGCGTTCCCCGTAGAGGGAACAGTAGGCGTCGGGTCGACCTAGGGTTTCCGGTTGGGAATCCGAAGTCAGACTCGGACAGTCCGAAGACTGTTAGTTATTCCTTACTGTGTTTTATCAGATTCTAACACTGTCTTGTAGGGGATTTTGCTCGGACTAACCTTGTTTTGCAGGTGAGGAACCTGCTGGAAAAAGGTGGTCCGGGCGCCCGGGATGGATCCGGGCGCCCGGAGATCCGAGCGCCCGGGACCAAACTTTATCCCTGCCGCGACTTCGCCACGTGGAGCATCCTGGTTGGTTGGCCACGTCACACTCTAGGCGCCCGAAAGGGATCCAGGCGCCCGGAACCGCATATAAAAGGAGGGTTGAGGTGCAGCTTCAAGGAACAACGAATTCCAAGCTTTCTTTTGTGAAGTGCTGCCAACGAGACGACCTTGAAGTGCTACAACTCGACGTCGACAACCCGAAGCTCAGACTCTTCGATCTTTTGTTGTCGGTGTTAGTTTACTTATTGCATTAATTGTAATTCTAATTGTAATTCTTCCGATATATAGTTGTTGCCCACCGAAAGCGGTCAAGGACCGCGGGCCTTCGAGTAGGAGTCGCCATAGGCTCCGAACGAAGTAAAACACCTGCGTCTCTGTGTGTTTGATTTTACTTTCCGCTACGTTGAAACTCTGTGTTTTAAACTCGTTAAAATAGCCACGAGCGCTATTCACCCCCCCCCCCCTCTAGCGCTTTCGATCCATCAATTGGTATCAGAGCGGGGTCATTTTGAATCGGTGCAACCACCATTCAAAATATTTTTTTCGTGGTATTTTTTTTGGAGTCGATTAGAATTTAGCCTCATAGCTATATTCTAATTCTTTTTCCCTCGAATCGGTTTTTCTCGGAATTGGTGCAACACCACCCAAGTTCGTGATCTTTTTTTTTCCCTACCGCACTACTAAGCCAGGACCAAGTCCTGGGACATTCTTTTTTGGTTATTTTTCCCTTTAGGTAAAACAGAAATGACCCTTCAAGAATGCTACAGTACTGCCCGCCCTCCGCTATTCACCGGAGACGACTTCGGGTACTGGAAAGGTCGGATGGAGGCATATCTCCAGACTCACTTTGAAGTCTGGATGATTGTCAAAACCGGATTCAAACTACCATCTGACAGCGCCGGCAAACCACTACCGTACGAGGACTGGGATGCAACTTTGATCAAGAAAGTGGAAGTTAATGCCAAGGCAACCTGCACCCTCCAGTGTGGCCTATCAAAAGAAGAACTCAACCGCGTCGGCCCCTTCAACAGTGCCAAAGAATTGTGGGAGAAGCTAATTGAACTTCACGAAGGGACATCCGACACCAAAGTAAGTAAAAGAGACTTAATTTTTAATAAATTATTTAACATCAAATTGCAGGAAGGTGAAACAGCTGCCCAACTCCATGCCCGGATTCAAGATCTGCTCAATGGTCTTCATGCGATTGGACAGAAGGTAGACAACCGGGACATCATAAGGTATTCTCTAAATGCCTTTCCAAGGAACACCTTGTGGGCATCCATGGTAGATGCCTACAAGGTCTCCAAGGACTTGTCTACCATTAAATTAGATGAACTGTTTGCAGAATTCGAACTTCACGAACAGACTAATGCACGCCCGACCGAGAAAGGGTTGGCTTTGGTTGCAGGAACAGGGAGATCGCGTGAGTCAAAAATCAAGCGAAGAACCGAACCTGAGTCAGAAGAAGAACCAGATTCGGAAGACGATGATGAACTTACAATCGAAATAGTCAGCTTAGTAAAGAAGCTCTGCAAAAAGAAGGGCTTCAACAAAAAGGATCTCATAAAGGTCATTCAGTCTAAAGAAGCCCAACCAAGCTCGAAGGTTAAATTCGAAGTGACCTGCTATGGGTGCAATCAGAAGGGTCACATCAAGGCAAATTGCCCGAACCAGAAGGATTCAAAGAAACCCAAAAGAAAGAAGGCATTGAAGGCAACATGGGACTAGTCTTCTTCCGAGGAATTCGACGACGAAGAACTAGAACAGACGAACTTTCTCGCCTTGACAGCCAGGGACTACACCAACGGATCCGGAAGTGAGGACGAATCGGAAGCCGAGTCCGAGAGAAGCCACGGATCCGCATCCGTTTCCGAAGGGCCGAACCCCTCTGTAAGTAAAAGTCGCTTATATAGTTTAATTAATTATTTAATGCATAAAGTAGCTAAGTCTAAGATTCGAATTAAAGCGCTTCTAAAGGAGGTAACACTCCTTAAAGAAACGCATAACAACGAATCCTTAACTGATCAAGTTAAGACTGGAACCTCAACTCAAGTTTAAAAACTTGAGGAAGAGAATTCCAATCTGAAAAGTCAAGTCAAAGATTTGAAAACAACTCTAGAGCGATTTTCCTTGGGATCCAAGAATCTTGACTTAATTCTTGGAACTCAAAGGGCAATCTATAATCGAACTGGACTAGGATATAAAAAGAAGTATAAATCTTACCTATCCTTAATAAACAAACCAAATAGAAAAATGGTCCAAGCATGGGTTGTCAAGTCCAACCTGATCAATCAAGTTGGACTTGGACATTATTGGGTTCCTAAGGATCAAATACATTACCTCAATAAACCTTATCGAGGTTATGATCCAGGGGGAACTAAAACAATAAAAATTCGAAATTAATCTAAAAACTCAAAATTAAAAATTCGAAATTAATCTAAAAACCCAAAATTAAAAATTCGAAATTAATCTAAAAACTCAAAATTAATTAAAAAACTCAAAATTAAAAATTTGAAATTAATCTAAAAACTCAAAATTAAAAATTCGAAATTAATCTAAAAATTCAAAATAAATCTAAAACTCAAAATTCAAAATTCGGAATTAAAATTCAAGATTCAAAATTCAAAATAAATCTAAAACTCAAAATTCAAAATTCGGAATTAAAGGAGGGTCCAGAATAGCTGGCAACTCCGAAATCTATTTACCCGACAGGGTAACTGAACTTAATCTACCCGAAATGGGTAAACAAGAGTAGATTACCCGGATGGGTAAATAAGGATAGATCAAAAAGGGTTAAATTTTAACTTGAAGCACAGTACTGGTGAAGTTTTTGGTTGATAGTACGTTGGGAAAACTTGGGCATCTCATGTCTAGGAAGATATGGCTTCGACCTGGTGCATTTGGCCAAGTGGAACTAACCGAAGCTACCCTTAAATGGATCCTAACTAGTTAGACCAAGGTTTAGTATTAAGCTCAATGGGTAGGACTATTTGGGAAACCTCGAAGGCATGGTTACTTTAATGAGCTCCTTGTGACTCACCATAGCCCAGAAGTTTATCCAAAGAACGCTTACTTGTTGAACCCAAAGCTAAATCCGAATCTAACATAAAGTTAAACAAAACCCTGTAAATTGAACTAATTCATCTCACAAAATAATAGGATCCCCTGATTGAAAACAAACATCGGGTGAGATGACTAAGTAAATTAAAATATTCCTCCAAATTACTTAACTTAAACATCTTCAAATCAAATTAACTTAAACAATTTCAAAATTGAATTGATTTAAAATAATTCTCAATTAAACATGTTTAAAATCAAATTAACTTAAACGTTTTTAAGTTAATTAAAACATTTAAAAAAAAACGAACAAACAAGGGTCAAAAATTGGGGGCGGGCGCCCCCGGTATTCAGACCCCGGGCGCCCGCAGAGAACCCGGGCGCCCCACCTCACACGACCCCGGGTGCCCGGAACAGGTCCGGGCGCCCGGACTCCCTTATATATAGGGGGCAGGAGGCGCCCCCTACCCTTGCACCCAAGTCTTCCTCCTTAAAGCTTCTTTGCTTACCTGCAAAGATTTTCAAAATTTAAATTTTCCGCGGTTGATACGGAGTCGTGACTCAACCGAGGTCATCAGTTCTAAAATTTATTACAATGGCTCCTCGGTAAAATTTCTATCCCCTCCTAAACTTTATTTCTTATAATGCTTGTTTATTTCCTAGTGTAATATTAATTTGAAATTTAGGAAGCGTTCTAAATCTGGTGCTGGGCCCTCTACACCTAGCATTGACCCTAAGTTTCCCGCCGAAGAACTTAGGATTAAGTTTATGTCAACAAATTACATGGCCATTAGAACCAAATGTATAGATAGATCGTTCTTTCTACGCTCTTGTATTCCAGTCTCCGAGGCTATAAACCACTATAGGTTGCGAAACCTTGTTGAGTGCACCAGCCCAGTAAACATAAGTTTATGTGCAGAATTTTACAACAACCTAGTGAAAGTAGACGACTACTCCTATACCACTAGGGCAGCTGGCACGGATATCACATTATCTCCCACCACCATTCGTGAGTTTCTAGGGTTACGAGAGTCATCCTGCACCTTTTTATGCTATCCTCCTAGGGAGCTACCTTTTGGAGATCCCTACTCACATATTACCCTCGATACGATCTATTCGTATTTCTTTGAGGACCAGTGTGATCCCACTGAGACCCAGTTTAGGTCACTTAACCTTAGAATTCAGGACTACGCCCTTTATAGGGTTCTAGTACTTTGTATTCTACCGCTGACCACTCACGATATTGCGGTGATGCGTCCATTTCACTCCTTTCTTCTCTATGACCTATGTCATAGGTTAGACATAGACATCAGTCTACACATCTTTTCCACTATTATTTACGCAGCTGGATACGTGACCAGCAGACGAGTACATATGCCTTACTGTCACATTTTGACAGCTTGCATGTCCTCATTGCACATTGATGTCACCGGAGGTGACATCCGCCACATGACCGAGTTTGACGTCATAGGAGCTAGGAACTTTTCCCTAGCAAATATCCATATAGACGATGAGGGTACCATGTCCTGGCGTAGGGGGGCACAGCACCAGCAGGCGGGGGAGGCAAAGCAAGATGAGTTCATGTTGGCACTATTTCCTGAGGAGGCTGCTCCTGCCCCACCACCACCTCGAGCACCACATTCAGCTCCCCGCACTCTAGCTGATCGAGTTTCCGGACTAGAGAGGGCGATGTCGAGTCTCCAGAACGAGAGCTCCGAGTTTCATCAGGCCATGCGGCGAGAGGTCTCTGATCTTCGACGAGAGGTCCAACAGGAGGTCTCCGACTTACGACGAGACGTACGGCAGGAGCTCTCCGACCTACGCCGAGATCTACGAGAGGACGATCGGGCTCGTCACACTGAGCTCCTGACACTACTCCGGTCGCTGGGTTCCAGACCACCTCCCTCATCATCTCAGTAGCTCCGACTGTAGCTCTATTATGACTCTAGTACAGCTTGTAGCAGCTCTATTATGACTCTTTTATCTATATCGACTTTTTAATCTAATAGACTGTTTTACTTCAGGCTTGATTGACTATACCTTAATCTAATAGATTAGTCTTTTAATCACATTTTTATAACTTCTAGGCAAAACTGATTTTCCAAAATCCCTACTTTACTCAACTTTCGAAAGTTGGATTTAGCCTAGGATTTTCCCCTATAAATCATGTTCCCCCAGGACTCAGCCAGAGCATCTCACAAACACCTAGGTTTACCTTGATTGTGCTTGTAAACATAGAACGGTGTGAGATGCATAGGGTACAGCCTGGACTCGAGAATGCTTATTTCTGTGCATCAATATGAGTCTGGGCGTTAAATACATGATTAACAGTAATCAAATCAAGTCTTCCAGCCTTAGTCAAATCTAACTGGATCAATTGACTTGACTTGACTAACCAAGTAAACACTGTTGCCCTCTAGGCAATCAGCAAGTAGCTAAACGGTTAGACAGTTGGTGAAGGAAATAATAAGTTTAAGCATGTCTGTACTTAAGGGATCTGATACCTGATCAAAACAAATCCTTACTCATGCTTGAACTTTAGGGCTTTGATACCTTACTAAAACAAAATGACAAGCTATTAACAAATAAGGTTATCGCTTCTCCTTTGCCTTAAGTATTTTTGAAACACATTTCAAAGCAGCCTTTTCAAAAACTTTCTCCAAATTTTCAAGTGTCCTCTATTCTAAAATTTTTTTTTCTTGTTAGAAAGTTATTTAAGCTGAAACCTTTTCGAAAATTCATCAAGTTAAAAAAATTTTTTAGAAAATTATTTAAAGCTTTGAAAATTTTTTAAAAGTTGAAAATCTTCCCTGGAAATTTTCTTTAAAAACCTGAATATTTTCTTCCAGAAAATTTCTGAAGCTGAAAATTTTGTTTGAAATTTTTTTTTTTGAGGTTGACATTTTTTGTTTAAAAAATTCTGAAGTTGAAATTTTTTTAGCTTTGAAATTTTTTTTTGAAAATCTTCCTTGGAAATTTTCTTTAAAAACTTGAATATTTTCTTCCAAAAAATTTCTGAAGCTGAAAATTTTGTGTGAAAATTTTTGAGGTTGACATTTTTTGTTTGAAAAATTCTGAAGATTGAAAATTTTGTTTAAAAATTTCTGAAGTTAAACTTTTGTTTGAAAATTTTTCTGTGAAAATTTTGGAAACTCCTAAAACACACTAAGAGTTCCTCTTTGCAAATCACTTCAAACAAAATCAATTGACAAAATTTTGAAAAATATTGCTATTCTAAAATGTTACCTTGCTCCTTGCCTAAGTTAAAATGTTTTCTGCTAAATTGTGTCTTGAAAAATTAAGTTTTTCAAAACTAGCTCATTTTTTATATATGGCAAAGGGGGAGAGTAGAGAAATTCAAAGAAAGAAATAAAATAGAAATTCAAATTCAAAGAAAATATTTTAAAGGGAGCTTGTATTAAGGGGGAGCTATGTTTATGCTTATCTTGCTATCACGCTTATCTTGTGTCTTGTGCTTATACATAACAGCATATTTCTTTTACTTAACATTGAATTTCGGTTGCCATTATCAAAAAGGGGGAGATTGTTGGTGCGGGAAGCATCCGACGATCGAACCTTAGTTTTGATAATGGCAAAGGAAAAACGTTAAGGGGTGCTAACATTAGGTCCTAGGGTGCGGTAACCCTAGGTGGAGGAAAACCCTAAGGGGTGGTAACCTTAGGTCCTAGGGGGCGGTAACCCTAGGTGGAGGAAAACCCTAAGGGGTGGTAACCTTAGGTCCTAGGGGGCGGTAACCCTAGGTGGAGGAAAACCCTAAGGGGCGGTAACCTTAGGTCCTAAGGGGCGCTAACCCTAGGTGGAGGAAAAACCCTAGGGGGCGGTAACCGTAGGTCCTAGGGGGTGGTAACCCTAGGCAGAAAAGTCCAGTCGGTCTGGAGGACCGGACTAGCATCAGGTAATCTCTCCTGAGGGGAGTAGGTGAGGACGCGTTCCCCGTAGAGGGAACAGTAGGCGTCGGGTCGACCTAGGGTTTCCGGTTGGGAATCTGAAGTCAGACTCGGACAGTCCGAAGACTGTCAGTTATTCCTTACTGTGTTTTATCAGATTCTAACACTGTCTTGTAGGGGATTTTGCTCGGACTAACCTTGTTTTGCAGGTGAGGAACTTGCTGGAAAAAGGTGGTCCGGGCGCCCGGGACCAAACTTTATCCCTACCGCGACTTCACCACGTGGAGCATCCTGGTTGGTTGGCCATGTCACACTCCAGGCGCCCGGAAGGGATCCAGGCTCCCGGAACCGCATATAAAAGGAGGGTTGAGGTGCAGCTTCAAGGAACAACGAATTCCAAGCTTTCTTTTGTGAAGTGCTGCCAACGAGACGACCTTGAAGTGCTACTACTCGACGTCGACAACCCGAAGCTCAAACTCTTCGATCTTTTGTTGTCGGTATTAGTTTACTTATACCTCCATGATGTGAGCATAAGCTCTCTTCTTCATCCCTTCCGGAGGTAGAGGCTTCTTCTTCTTGCTCCAATCTTGAAGAAGAACTCTTCTCCTCTTCTTCCTTAGATGTTGAGTAGCCCTCAACTTCTAATTCCATACCTCCATGATGTGAGCTACTTGGCTCACTTGACTCCTCTTCATGACTTGAATTGGAGCTCTTCTCATGGAACTTAGCCAAGTTGTTCCACAACTCCTTGGCATCGTTGTATCCACCTATCTTACACAAGATATCATTAGGTAATGAAAATTCAAGGATTTTCATTACCTCGTCGTTGATTGTGGATTGGTGGATTTGTTCCTTCGTCCACTTCTTCTTCTCGAGAGGTTCTCCCTTTTTATCCACCGGAGGAGTAAAACCTACTCGTACACAATTCCAATTTTCTAGGTTAGTCATAAGAAAATACTTCATTCTTACCTTCCAATACGCGAAGTCGTCGCGATCGTAGAAGGGTGGAATCGTGATGTCTTCTCCAAGTTGATCCATTCTCTAGCTCATGCTCCCCCGGGTGTTAATCCGACAAAGAGCGACCTGGCTCTGATACCACTTGTTAGGACCTTCGGATAGCGGCTAGAGAGGGGGGGGTGTGAATAGCCTCCTTCAAATTATCGTTTCTTCCTATAATTTAGGTTAGCGCAGCGGAAATACAATGTAGAAACGAAGGTGGAGAAGATCAAACCTCAAACACGATGATGTAACGAGGTTCGGAGATGATACTCCTACTCCTCGGCGTGTCCGTAAGGTGGACGAAGCCTATCAATCCGTCGGTGGATGAGACCCCGGATAACCGGCTAATATGAACTCCTTCTGGGTGGAGAAACCTCGCCACAATCTCTCTTGCAACAGCAAGAATGGAGTACAACCAATAGAGAAAGAAAACAAGAACAATATAAATGTAAAAACTCTTTGCTTGCCTTCTCGTTGTTTACTGGAGTCCGTTGATGAAGCAGCAACTTCACGGATCCAACAACAGCAGCTAGAAAACCAGCCGATGGAAGCTCACACGAAGCTTCAGTAGTGGAGAGCTCAACAAAGCTCAGATCACAGTCTCGTGAGGAAGTGTAACCCCTTTCCTTCGTCTACTGTAGAGATCTTATATCCTGCACCTGCGAAGAAGACACGGAATCTAGCCGTTGTGTTTCAACGGCTAGGCCTGGACCGATCAGGCTCCAACCTGATCGGTCTGGGAGACTCCTGATCGGTCTATGGACCGATCAGACCCTAGGCTAATCGGTCCCCTGACCGATCCCCAACTCTCTGTGAGAGTCGGTTCTGAAGCCTGATCGGTCTGTGGACCGATCAGGCTATAGGTGGATCGGTCCACAGACCGATCCCCCTACCTTCTCTGCCTCCTGATCGTTTCCTGATCGGTCTGGTGACCGATCAGATAACTTACAGTGAGCCACTGTTTGGTTACTGATCGGTCACCAGACCGATCAGAAAACCCATAGTATCACTGGATCGGTCTGCTGACCGATCCAATGCCCATGTGGATTTAGAGCTTCCCATCCCTAAATCCTAAGGCCTTCCTGGTCTTGAGAACGAGTTACCGAGCCCTCTCTGACCTAATCCGGAGAACGAGCTACCGAGCCCTCTCCGACTTCCTCATCCGGTCCAGAGAATGAGCTACCGAGCCCTCTCTGACCTAGTCCGGAGAACGAGCTACCGAGCCCTCTCCAACTCTGTCTGGTCCAGAGAACGAGCTCCCGAGCCCTCTCTGACCTAGTCCGGAGAACGAGCTACCGAGCCCTCTCCGACTTCGTTCGGTCCAGAGAACGAGCTACCGAGCCCTCTCCGACTTCATCCAGTTCAGAGAACGAGCTACCGAGCCCTCTCTGACTTCCCATGCCAAGCTTCCATACTTGGACTTTTCCCCGTGCCAAGCTCCCTGCTTGGACTTTTCCGTGACAAGTCTCCATACTTGGACTTTTCCCCCGTGCCAAGCTCCCTGCTTCGACTTTTCCGTGCCAAGTCTCCATACTTGGACTTTTCCCGTGCCAAGTCTCCATACTTGGACTTTACCGAATTAAATCAACTCAAGTCGGGTCAACCAGGTCAACCTTAACCGAAGGTTGCACCCACAATCTCTCAAGTTTGTATTCTTGTCAAACATCAAGATACAACATTTCTATTCTCGTCAAACATCAAAATACAACTCGAGTCAGGTCAACTCGAGTCGGGTCAACCAGGTCAACCTTGACCTAAGGTTGCACCAACAGAAGCTTCCACCGTCACATCCGGTATATGCTCGGACGATTGCGGAATGACACTAGAAGTACTTTTCTGACACAGGCTTGTTAAGGTATGTTTGGGGAAGCGTGCACACGTCGAGAAACGTGCCCGCGCTTCCCCGGGGTCCTATATAAAGACCTCAGACGTCGATGAAGGTATGCACAACTATTTACTGTAGCCACGTTACTCTGCCTCGTTCGTTGCCTGACTTGAGCGTCGGAGGGCCGTCACCGGGAAACCCCTCCCGGCTCGGCTTCTTTGCAGGATCGTCGGAGAGCTACATCACCAGTCGGAGATAGCGGAGCGTGCCACGTCCCCAGCGTCCGTCGACTCAGCGCTCGGACAGGATCAAATTGGCGCCGTCTATGGGAATGCACCTGAATCCGAGCCAAGAAGATGGAAGAAGATGGACGTCAACTTTTGGTAACGCTCTCCCCTGAACAACTCGAAGCACTCGTCCAAGCGCGAGCAGCGAAAATAGTGGAGCAACAGCAGAAAGCTCAGGCCGAACGGGCAGTGCAGCAAGCAACATCAGCTTCGGGAGGCCGAGCGCCACCCGAAGACCGGCAGGAGCAACTCTCAATATAGGGGAAAAACAAGGGGTCGGTCGGCACACAGATGGGTGAGCCGCCCGCCCCAATACCTTTTCATCGGGCTCTGTTCCAGACGCCCTCGGAGGTGGCGCAAGCCAATCAAGACAAGGGGTCCTCATCAGACGAGGCACCCATCCGGGACGTCAGAAAAGGAAAGGCACCCCGATCGGACATGTCGCCCGAACGGACCAACCAGCAGTTCTCAGATGCCATTCTTCGCGATCCGCTGCCGAGGCATTATGTGCCCCCTGCGATCGAGGAGTACAACAGGACAACCGACCCAGACGACCACGTGGGTAAATTCGACAGTACCGCCACTCTGCATCAGTACACAGATGGTGTGAAATGCCGAGTGTTCCTCACAACGCTTTCGGGATCGGCGCATCGGTGGTTTCGAAGATTGTCGGACGGCTCAATCACCAGTTTCAAGGAATTCCGAACGGCGTTCCTCCATCATTTTGCTAGCAGTAGGCGCCACCAGAAGACAAGCGTCAGCTTGTTTGCCGTCAAGCAATGCGCGAGGGAGCCGCTCCGAGCGTACATTCAACGCTTCAACCAGGTGGCCATGGGCATTCCAACGGTCACCTCGGAAACAATGGTGAACGCGTTCACGCAGGGGCTCATGGACGGTGACTTCTTCCGATCGCTCATCCGGAAGCCGCCTCGGGACTACGACCACATGTTGCATAAAGCCAACAAATACATCACTGTGGAGGAGGCCCAGGCGGCAAGAAGGAAAGAAGCCCAAAGCGACCAGCCAGCTCCCGCTGAGCGGAAGCAACCCATCAGTCACCATCCACCCAAAGGACCGCGGGCCGATGCCGCCCGTCCTCATCAGCATACTCGGTCGCACGTCGTCCAACAAGTCGCGGCTGATCGGCCCAAGCACAAGGGGAAGGTATGGACCCCCAATGTTTTGTTCACTCCATCAGTCGGCCACTCACAATACCCGCGACTGTCGGAGCCTTCCCCCCATCTCTCATCTCGCACCAAGGAGTTACCGCCGCCGATCACCTTCACCAGATCGGCAACATCGACAACGGAGCCCCATGCAAAGGACAGAAAGGCGATCCCTTGAGCGACATCACCGTCAGCAACACGGAGCCCACCACCGAGCGTCAAATGAATGACCTCGACCTTCCGCTCGAGAGGAGGAGAACAGGGGCAACGCATCTCGGGGAGAGATCAACATCATCGCCAGTGGTCCGACCGGCGGAGATTCGAATAGAGCCAGAAAGGCGCATGCAAGGCAGCTGAGGATCCATGCGGTCGGCTGCAGCCAGGAAAGGGCGAGCGGACCCGAGATCAGCTTCGGGCCCAGGGACCTTCAAGGAGTTGAAGTCCCTCACGATGACGCCCTGATCATCCGAGCGGTAATAGCCAATTATACTATTCATCACATTTTCATTGACACAGGCAACTCGGTCAACATAATCTTCAAGAAGGCCTTCGACCAACTACAAATTGATCGAGCCGAACTACTGCCAATGACGACCCCCCCTCTATGGATTCACGGGGAATGAAGTCTTGCCGGTCGGCCAAGTTCGGCTGGCTATCTCGTTGGGCGAGGAGCCGCTCAGAAGGACAAGGACCACCACCTTCATCGTGGTGGATGCTCCTTCTGCATACAACGTCATCCTGGGGCGACCGGCTCTCAACGAGTTCCGGACGGTCGTCTCTACCTTCTGCCAGGATTAAATTCCCGGTGGAGGATCGAGTAGGGGAGGTGCGGGGAGACCAGCTGGTCGCTCGGAGATGCTACGTGGAGATGGTCCGAGCCGAATCCAAGTCCGCTCGGAAAGTGCCGCGGGTCGAGGTACATGCTATTACTGAAAAACCACCTTCTTTAGTTTACGAAGAAAAAGAGGAGGTGCAGATTGACCCATCCCGACCGGAGGCCACTACCTTCATAGCATCCGATCTGGAGGAGAGGCAGAAGGAAAAGGTGATCAAATGCCTCCAGCGGAACTGCAACGTCTTCGCTTGGTCGACCCATGAGCTGCCGGGGGTTTCGCCAATTGTAGCGCAACATGAACTTCATGTCCGGCCGGACGCTCGTCCGGTGAAGCAAAGGAAGAGGGACTTCAGCGCGGAGCAGAATGTAATAATCCGTGTGGAGATAGAAAAGCTTCTGGAGGCCGGCACATAAGGGAAGTTCAATTCCCGAGTTGGCTTGCAAACGTGGTCCTGGTCTCTAAGCTGGGCAACAAGTGGAGAGTCTACATCGACTTCCGGGACTTGAACAAGGCGTGCCCGAAGGACTTCTACCCTCTTCCCCGGATCGATCAGCTGGTGGACTCCACGGTCGGGTGCGAGTTGATATGCATGTTGGATGCATACCAAGGCTACCATCAAGTGTCGCTCGCCCGAGAAGACCAAGAGAAGGTCAGCTTTGTCACAACGGACGATACTTACTGCTACAATGTAATGTCGTTCGGATTGAAGAATGCGGGAGCCACCTACCAGCGTCTGATGAACAAGGTCTTCAGAGAGCAGATTGGACACAATTTGGAAGTGTACGTGGACGACATCCTTATCAAGTCCTTTCGAGCGACCGATCTCTACGCTGACATGGAGGAGACCTTCCAAACGTTGAGGAGGTATGGCGTCAAACTTAACCCTCAGAAGTGCCTGTTCAGAGCAAGAGGCGGGCGCTTCTTGGGTTACATTGTGACTGAGCGGGGCATAGAGGCGAACCCCAGCAAGATAAAGGCGCTGCAGGACATGCCACCTCCCAGAAATCTCTGAGAAGTGTAGCGTCTCACCGGTCGGATAACGGCGCTGTCAAGGTTCATCTCTAAGACCGTCGACCAGAGCTTGCCGTTTTTCAAGATACTCTGTAAAGCCACCAAGTTTCAATGGGATGAGGAGTGCGATCGGGCGTTCGAGGAATTAAAGACTTACTTGAATTCTTTACCCGTGCTGGCAAAACCGACCATAGGTGAGCCGCTTCGCATTTATTTATCATCAACTGAGCATGCTGTAGGCTCAGCATTAGTGAGGCCGAGCGGCGAGGAGCAGCCAGTGTACTTTTTAAGCCATATCTTAAAGGATGCTGAGTTTCGCTACACTAGTCTTGAGAAGTTGGCTTTCACCTTGGTTCTTGCAGCTCGGAGGTTGCGCCCTTACTTTCTGGCGCACACAATTATTGTGATGACGAACAACCCGCTAGCGAGGGTACTCCTGAACCCCGAGGCATCCGGACGGCTTATCAAGTGGACGACGGAGTTAAGCGAATTTGATATCCAATATCAACCCCGCTTGGCGATCAAAGCACAATCCTTGGCAGATTTCGTAACCGAGGTACAAAAGCCTGAGCCCGAAGCTACATGGAAAATATATGTGGACGGATCATCCACTCGGCTCGGGAGCGGAATGGGGATAGTGCTACTTTCGCCTCAAGGAGAACGGATGCATCTATCCATCCGGCTGGACTATCGGGTAACAAATAATGAGGCAGAATACGAAGCCCTCATAGCCGGATTGCAAGCCGCGCGGCATGTTGGAGCCAGTCGGGTCGTGATCCACTCGGATTCACAGCTTGCCGCTTAGCAACTCATGGGCGCTTTTGAAATAAACAATGCCAGACTTAAATTGTACGTGGAGGCCTTTGAAAAGCTCAAGGCCGGCTTCACTGAGGTAGTAGTCCAGAAGATACCCCGAGCGGAAAATCATGGGCAGATGAGTTAGCCAAACTCGCGAGCTCAATATCGTCGGTCGTCATCCAGCCACCCATCGAGCAAGTATATTTGGTAGCACACGTGGACCGGATGGACGGCCTCACATTCCCAAGCGATTGGAGAGCGGCCATCATGGAGTTTCTGCGCTCAGGGGCCTCACCGTCCGATCGGGATGAAGCCCAGCTACAAAGGAGAAGAGTCGGCCGGTTCACTCTCATCAGAGATCAGCTTTACAAAAAGGCTTTCTCCCGACCACTGCTAAAATGCGTCAGCTCAGAAGATGCAGAGTACATTATCCAGGAGGTACACCAAGGATCTTGCGGAGGTCATCCGAGCGGCCGATCTTTGGCTAGGAAGATCCTGCTGGCCGGATACTTCTGGCCAACGCTACATGAGGACGCTGCTCTGACCGTCGCAACGTGTCTCTCCTGTCATAAGTACCATAATTTCTCGCATAAGCCGACAAAGGAAATGAAAGCGTCCGACGTGTCTTGCCCGTTCGACCAGTGGGGCATGAACATCGTAGGACCCTTCCCTATGGCGACCGGACAAAGGAAGTTTCTATTGGTGGCGGTAGATTACTTCTCCAAGTGGGTGGAGGCTGAGCCGTTGGCCAAGATAACCGAGCACATGGTCAAAAAATTCATCTGGCAAAACATCATCTGTCGGTTCGGCATTCCGCGTCAGCTCGTGTCGGACAATGGGTGATAGTTCGTCGGAAATCAACTCGAAGAATGGTGCAAGGGATATGGCATCGAGCAGCACTTCACGTCCGTGGCGTATCCCCAAAGCAATGGTCAAGCCGAAGTAGCCAACAGGGAGATACTCCGAATTCTTTGAGCTCGGCTCGACAACATGGGAGGGAGTTGGGTGGACGAGCTGCCGGGAGTCTTATGGGCCATCCGCACGATCTCTAAGGAGGGAACGGTAGTCACCCCGTTCCACCTGGTATACGGAGGAGAGGCGGTCGTCCCAGTCAAAGTCGGCGTAGAGTCCGCCCGGATCCAAAACTACGATGAAGATAATGTCGAGCGGAGGCAGCTGGAATTGGACTTGATCGACGAGGAGCGAGCCAAAGCGTCCGTCCGGCTGATGGCCTACAGGCAGAGAATGAAGCAGAACTACAACCGTCGCGTGGTTCCTCGAACATTCCAGGTGGGCGATTTGGTTTGGAAGAAAGTCAAGTCGGTCGGGGATGTGGGCAAGTTGGAGGCTCCCTGGGCAGGATCGTTCAAAGTCATCGAGAAGCTCCGATCGGGATCTTATTACTTGGAAGATGAGGATGGACGAAGGCTAGAGAGGCCGTGGAGCGTAAACCACCTCCAGTCCTATCGGGCTAGATGAAAGGTGCGCTGATGTAATATACTTTGAAATATTCTGTTCGAATGTATTATTTGGTTGCAGGAATGAAAGCTATAAGAACAAAGACATGATTTTGGCGCACCAAGCGAGTAGCAGCATGATGCCGTGGCGAAGACCCCGAGCTGTTCGGCCGGGAGTATATTATCCGAGCCCAATGCTCGATGGCAAAGACCCCGAGCCGTTCATCCGGGAGTACATTATCAGTGCTAAATGCTCGATGGAGAGGAACCCGTGCCGTTATGCCGGGAGTATATTATCCAAGCCCAATGCTCGATGGAGAAGACCCCGTGCCGTTCGGCCGGGAGTATATTATCCGAGTTCAACGCTCGATGGAGAAGACCCCGTGCCGTTCGTCCGGGAATATATTATTCGAGCTATTAGCTCACCATGGAAGACCGTCGAGCGGCGACGTTAAACTCTAGAGTCGGACCGGTGACTATAAACCCTCTGGCTCGAAGACCGTCGAGCGGCGACGTTAAACTCTAGAGTCAGACCGGTGACTATAAACCCCTCGGCTCGAAGACCGTCGAGCGGCGACGTTAAACTCTAGAGTCGGACCAGCGACTATAACCCCCCCCCCCCCCCGGCTTGAAGACCGTCGAGCGGCAACGTTAAATTCTAGAGTCGGACCGGCGACTATAAACCCCTCGGCTTGAAGACCGTCTAGCGGCGACGTTAAACTCTAGAGTCGGACCGGCGACTATAAACCCCCTGGCTTGAAGACCGTCGAGCGGCGATGTTAAACTCTAGAGTCGGACCGGCGACTATAAACCCCCCGGCTTGAAGACCGTCGAGCGGCGACGTTAAACTCTAGAGTCGGATCGGCGACTATAAACCCCCCAGCTTGAAAACTGTCGAGCTCCGACGTTAAAACCTCCGGCCAGACAAAGATAATAAAAGGGCCGACTCGTGAGTCGATCGGCCGATCGGCCAAGTTATTAAAGAAACTTCATGAGCATCTAGCGGGGATTCCATTTTAAAAAGTACGGACACGCAGCCGAGCGGCCTAGTTATACAAAAAACTTCGCTAAAAATTCCTTGAGAAGGTCGGGCAAGACGAGAAATGATTAACGAAAAGAAAGAGGGAGGAGACTTGAACGATTGTATTTCGCGGTCTGAGCGGAGGACACAAGTATTGATAAAGCTAATAACAAGATAGTAGGTATCCATTAAAAGTCCGGCCCTTAGAGTCGATCGGAAGAGGTACAAAAAACATTACAAGAAAATCATAAACGCTCCTCACTCCGTGGCTCGAAGATGGGCTCCGGAACGATGTCTAGCAGGTCGGCCATGTCTCGGGGGGGGGGGGGGGCGGGGGGGGTAGAGATATCCTCGGAGAGATGGCCCTTGCCCTTCAAGTAAACAGTGGTCGCCCGGATAGCCTCTTCGAAGGACAGAACCAACCGATCGCTAAACTTTTCACCAAAGGCATCCGATCGAAGGTAGTTCTGTCTCATCACTTTGAAGCGGTCAGGTTCTCCATCTTGGTATTCCTTTAGTGCCGCTCGAGAAGCGTCGAGAGCCCCTTGGAGCTCTTCCTTATCCTCCTGCAGTTTAGCTTCAGTGGCAGATTAGCTATCTTTCTCAGCAGATAGCAGGTCGGTCAATTCAGTGACGCGCTACTCCAGCGCCCGAACCTGCACCTTCATTGCGTCAAGATCAGCAACGACCCTATTTTTTCTGTTAGTGGCCACAGTGATCTGGTGGTCGTGGGACTTGACTTGGTTTTCAAGTCCAGCCACCCTGGTTTCCAGGCCGGAAGATTTGTGCTGCTTGGCCGCTAGCAGTTTTTCTATTTTGGCCAGCTTGGATTTGAGCGTGGCGTACAGGGCCCCTCAGCCGGCACCCCTCCAGAAATTTGGAGCTTCTTCAACTCCTCCTCCAGTTCGGCCAGACGATTGCTGACCGCTATGTTCTCCACCCATTGTTGCGTTCGGATGGGATAGCGTCAGTAACCCGGTGAAGTCGTCATAATAGCGTGTTAAGAAACATACCCCGGTGGCTTGCTGCATGTGGCTGTCCGCCAACTGACCAGGAGTCATCAGGGCCACTCTAGCCCTCGCATCTTCCGACGTCTGGGCGAGCGGCCCCCGGATGGTAACTTGGTGCTCGGGAGCGGCGGGCTGATCCGCCGCCAAAAGGAACTCCTCGGTGGGGAGACGGAGGACGAACTTGATCATTCGGCGGCCGCTCGGATCTGATTGGGTAGAAACAGCTCGGCTGGAAGACTCGCCGATCGGTGCAGAAGTAATGTCCAAGTGCTTGAGCCGAAGGCGGACCCGGGGCACAGAACTAACGGGTGGTGCTCCAGTCGAGGCTGCTGGCTGGCCAAGCTGGGAGGGGGTCCAATCAAAAGAAATGGTCTCACATGCAGCAGGTAGCAGGTCGATTGCCTCTGGGGGGGGCGTCGACTGGCCCAATCATCGGCTCAACGAGCTCAATGGCGGTCTGGCGACGTTTGCGAGTTATCAGTGGGGAACCGCCGGCCGATTGCTCGGCGTCCTCTGATGTGGGCTACTGACCGGCCGAAGAGACAGCATCCCCGGTCGCTCCAGTGGCGGTACCCTGAGCGGCAGACTCTCGGGCCTCAGTTGGAGTCCCTTCACTTTCGCCCTCATGCGAGCCGACCGGTGCAATGCCTCGATCGGCCATCTCCTTGGCTGCCACCGCCTCAATCTCAGCGGCCTTCAACTTCAGCCGATCGGCAACCTTGGATCGCCACATGATGTCAGCTGCATAACGGAAGAATAAATCAGTTAGACCAAAAGGAAAAAGGACAAGGAGAGTGCTTACCCAAGCTGCTCGGAAGCTTTGTGCGGATCGGGCTCAAGCCAAATACATACAACACCCCCTCGTGAAGTAGTTTATCGATATTGAACCTCTGGTCGGCCAGTAGATTAGCCGCATGAAGATACTCTGGCTGGTTCTTGTATTTGCCGAGGTTAGGCGGATCCGGCACGGTGGTTTGCCACTTGGTGCGAAAGGAGGGCAGTTGGGGAAAACGAAGGTAAAAATAATTTTCCTTCCAGTGCTTGTTCGAGGTCGGCATCTTATCGAAGAAGACGAAGCCGATCCGCGACTGGAAAAGAAAAGTACCCCACTCGGACTGTTTTGGGTAGTAAAAGTAATGAAAAATTCTGGCAGCTTGAAGAGGATTACTACGCCGCATAGCAACCTAAAAGAGTTAGGGACAAGTTGGCCGAGCGGGATGCGGAAATAATTACAAACTTCCCGGATAAAAGAGTGTAGAGGGAAGTGCAGACCGGCCACAAATTGTTCGCGGAAGAAGCAAACAGTGCTGTTCGGCGGGTTAGAGGGCTGGTCGGAAGAGGTGGCTAAAACCAGTCTATGGTCAGAAGGTAGTTCAAATTCATTAAGGAAGCGTCCGACGTCAGTTTCGTCGAAGCGGCTGACCATGGTCATATATCATAGGCCAGGAGAAGGACCAGAAGGCTACGAAGTGCTAGCCATCGCTGGAACAGTAGCGGGGAAGGAAGAGCCGAGGAAAGGAAAACGAAAGGGTTGAAGGAGAAGACTGAAACTACAGCGAACGAATGCAAAGACCACCAAAAAAGAAGAAAATGGAAGAAAGCAGAGATAGGAGAGGGCTTACTGGGAGCAAAGTGCAAGGGAGAAGGCCGAGAGTTTATCGGAGCACCAAGGCAAGCGGACACTGGAGGATGGTCGCGGAAGGAATCACCAAAAACGCAAAGGCAAGAGTGATAGAAGGAGGCTCAGTGCCGGCGCTTCTTAAACCCCAGTCTCGGTTCACCACAGCCGTCCGATCCAAGTCATCGAAAGAAGCGAGGACATCGGACCGTCGGATTTGAACCGACGTATGTCCCATCGAAGCTTACGCCCCCGCCGTATGATGACGCCGGACATGCCAAGTGGCGATCAACGATTGGACAACATGTAATGAGCGCCATTACCCGCGCGTGGGCAGCTTAATGGGGATTGGCACGAATTCCAAGGAGACCCGACGACGCCGACCGTCCCGGAACAGTAGCGCAACAAGCAACAGAGGGAGATCAAAACTACAAGGCATAGCCATCAACTCGCCGATCGGCCTAGGGGGCCTCCTAGAGCCGATCGGAAATACACTTTCGGGAGTGGCGAAGTGAATGTCGCTCGACCAAATTCATAGTCCAGTCAGTCGGACTTGGCGCCTCCTTCGACTAGACTTGAAGGGGAGACATGTGATCCGGTGATAAGGACGGGGGATCCTCGTCAGCGGGGGGTCAACGGCACGTGGAGGTCAAAGGTCAAGATAGTCATCCCGGAGACCGGCCGACCGGACAGGGCCCTGCAGGCCGACCGGCCGTGAATTCTTCGAACCGAATGGAAGACAACTTGACTAGGGGTCGGGTTTCCGATGCTCAAGGTAAAAAGGCTTCAATGGTCGAGCGGGCTCACCGTTCGGCCGGGGCATAAAGCAACACAGGCAGGAGCAGTCTCAGCCGAGCATATGACCGATGCAGGAGTAATGTGCTTGTCGAGCGGTCAAGCCGCTCGGCCCTGGAACATACAAGGAGCGTAAGAGGATAAAGGAGACAGGGGATAACATCATCCTCGAGACACCTACCGCCGACAAGCAGCAGAGTTGGCGGTCGAGCCGTACACAGAATCGTACGATGGAAGCTTCCACCGTCACATCCGGGATATGCTCGGACGATTGCGGAATGGCGCCAGAAGTACTTTTTTGACACAGGCTTGTTAAGGTATGTTTGGGGAAGCATGTACGCGTCGAGAAACGTGCCCGCGCTTCCCCGGGGTCCTATATAAAGACCCCAGACGTCGACGAATGTATGCACAACTATTTACTGTAGCCACGTTACCCTGCCTTTTTCGTTGCCTGACTTGAGCGTTGGAGGGCCATCGCCGGGAAACCCCTCCCGGCTCGGCTTCTTTGTAGGATCGTTGGAGAGCTACATCACCAGTCGGAGATAGCGGAGCGTGCCACGTCCCCAGCATCCGTCGACTCAGCGCTCGGACAGGATCATTATTGATCAATTTTAATTTTGATAAGTTATTAGCTAAATTTATTAAGTTAGAAATATTTAATTAGTAATTAATTTTTTTTAGCATCCACGATAAAAATATATATATATAAATAACAATTAGTGGATAAACACAATAGTATAAAAATTAACAATAAAAGAGAGAAATTGAGAAAGAAATAAAATTTAAAGTGAAATAATCTATTTTAATATTAAATATATTTTTATAAAAAAAATTGAGCATGAAAATATCATGTCCAAATTTTATAACAAAATTAAAAAAAATAATTAAAATAAGTATAACCAATACATATTTTAATTTATCAGTGAAACCTAACTTACACTAGTAAAAAAAAAAATATTACTGTTCAAATTTAATTTTGATAAACAATAAATTAAACATTACCGATAAAATAAATTTGGCTAGTAAAAAATTACATATTATCGACTAAATCTAATTTTGGTTATAAAAAAAATTAAATATTATCAGCCAAAGTTTGTAAAAATTTACACAATAATGACAACAAGTATAAAAATTAAATATTATTAGTCAAATTTAACTTTAGCCATGCATGAGTGAGGAAGACAGAGTGCTCGAGAAGGTATGAAGATCAAGAGCTGGATGTAATGAAAAGGGCGAACAAGCATGTGATTTAAATAGGAAAGAAAGGAAAGGCATTGATTGACTATTTTAGTGATATTGAGTAGGACAGAGGGGATAGTAATTTTTAATTATTAGATCAATTTTAATCTAACGGTAAATAATGTCAAAGTTGGAGGACCTTGCTTGCAATCCATTGCTGTTATTTTATCCAATGAGTGATTGCCACGTAGATAAACTATTGTAAATCTTAACCAGCAATTAAATTTAGAATTTAATATGAGCAATTTGAAAATTGTTGCTACAAGTTCAAACAATAGAAGTGATTAGCAACAACGTTTGATACATAACTGATGTTAAAAGTATCCATTATCATTAGTTTCAAGATTGTTTTTTAATAGTTATATCATTAAGAGTAGTTTACAATAGCGATTAATGCAAATCGCCGCTAAAACTATGCAATACGAGCAATTTGAAAATTCATTCTAAAACAATGGAGTAATAGAAGCGGTTTATAGCAGCATTACAAAATTATGTTAAAAGTGTTCAGTAGGAACGATTTGATAATTGTTCTTAGAAGTTAGAGTAATAGAAACAGTTAGTATTAGCATTTGATATAGAACCGCTATTAAAAGTACCTAATATCAATAATTTCAATATTGTTTCTAATAGTTATATCATTAAGAGCAGTTTATAATGGTGGTTTATTCAAATCTATGCTAAAACTATACAATAGGAGCAGTTTGAAAACTTATTCTAAAACAATGGAGCAATAGAAGCAATTTATAGCAGCACTTTACATAAAATGATGTTAAAAATATTGAGTAGGAATAGTTTGATAATTGTTCTTAAAAGTTAGAGCAATAGAAATGATTAGCAGTAGTGTTGACATATAAGTTATAAATGCTTCACTAGCTTTTTGGAGCTGGGCAAATATATCTACCTATAAATAAAACGAAAGGTTTTAACATGCATACTACAACAAAATATGAAAATGAAAGGAATAATATTAGTAGTATTTGGAACAAGGAATTCATCTTATGATAGAGTTGAGTAATTCTATAGAGTTTATATAAGGTACGATCACGACCTTCAGTTAAGCATGTTGACAACCATATCAGTAGTGGTCAAAGGAGAAAATCAGAAAGTACTAATGTATTCATAATTTATTTTACCAGTATTACAAGAAGAATAAAAATCAATCCACAATTCAAACAAAAATAATATCATAAACATCAAGTATATCCACATTTGTTGCCACCAACATAACTAACAAAGACTTATAATTGCTTGCAAAAGAAAATTATACCTCAAGATCACCTTACCCTATCAGATTTACCAAAAGATTTATATCAATATAAGCAAATATGATCTGCTGAAGCTCCCATAAAGAGATATCCTTTATAGCAGTATCTCATAGTTTCACTAATTCATGCAAAACAGTTTTAACCATATCAAAGATATAAATTTTATTTAATATCAATGATAAAAATTTCATTTAAAAAAAAAAAGCTTAAAATCTGCTTAGATTTGGTATTAGAAAGAAAAACCTTGGGAATGCTAATAAAATTTTAGAACGTGGGAATTGCCTCATTCAAGTAAGCTAGTCAATTGCTATTTGTATAATAAGAGCCAGTGTATTCAATAGCGGCGAATAGCGCGCTACATAGCGCGCTATCGCGCGCTACGACCAGCGAACGCTGCAGAGCGTTCGCTGAATCGCGATTGTCCCGAATAGCCCACGCTATTCGGGACAAAAGCGTCGATAGCGCACATAGCGTGCGCTATCATGCCCTAGCGCCCCATAGCAGGCGCTAAAATTACAAATTGCTTACCAATAGTTAGGGCAAAGGTGAGTCGAATCGTGACTGTGGCAGAGGCGAAGGTAGGGCAGACTGCAGAGGCGACAGGCGGCGATCGGCGAGCAGCGAGCGGCGAGCGGTGACCTGTGAGTGGTGGCGAGGGACAGCGATTGGAGGTAAGCTTTTCTCCTTCCTTTCGTTTTCTTCGTTTAGGTTTTCCTTCTCATTTTTTTTCTCGAAGGAGCAAAAACGATTTCGCGATTTCCAGAAGTCGGGCATCTGGATCGATCCAGCGATCGATCCAGGGTCGAACAGAAAGGATCTGGATCGATCCAGCGACCTATCCAGATCCTTTCTGTTCGAACAGAAAGGATCTGGATCGGTCGCTGAATCGATCCAGACCCTGGATCGATCCAGATCCTTTCTGTTCGACCCTGGAAGGATCTGGATCGATCTAGCGACCGATCCAGGGTCTGGATCGATCCAGACCCTGGATCGGTCGCTGGATCGATCCAGATCCTTTCTGTTCGACCCTGGATCGATCGCTGGATCGATCCAATTCCTTGGATCGATGCAATGATCGATCCAGATGCCCTGGATTGATTTTTTTTTTTTGTTGATTTGTTTCTAATTAATTAATTATTTATTCTGATTTTTTTCTTTTGTTTTTCTAGGATTTTGATTGTCTAGTTAGAATTTGCAATGTCTACGAATTTATCAAAAAAAGATAAAAAAGATATTGGTTGGAAGTATTGTTATCAAAATGAAGGGGAAAAAGCTGTTCGGTGCAAATTTTGTCATCATATATCGAATGAGGGATTACTCGCTTGAAGGAACATTTAGCTCAAACTCATAAAGGAGTTGCACCTTGTGTTAGTGTTCCGGATGATATTAAGAAAGAAATTAGAGAATCACTTGACAAAATTAGAGCATCTAAAAGTAAACAAACTGAATTGTTACGAGAGATTGGTGAAGGTCCCCAAAGTATGAGTACGCAATTATCAAAAGTTGGAAGTGTAGGGGGAAATTCAATTGGATGTTCTGGTAGTGGTGAATCAAAAGGTAAAGGTACTCTTCATGGGTTTATTAGTTCCGAACCTCGACAAACAACCCTAAATTCGACATACAAAAAAGATTTGTTGGTTGATGTGAAGCGTAGAATTGGTCGTTTTATTTACTCTGCCGCACTTCCGTTTAATGTTGTGAATGATCCTTATTGGCTGCCTATGGTTGATGGCATTGCGGAATATGGAAGAGGGTTCAAGCCTCCTTCAATGCATGAGTTAAGAACTTGGATACTTAAAGCTGAGGTTGATGGCATCAACCTAATATATGAGGAGCATAAAAAGGCATGGAAAAAATATGGATGCACTATTATGTCCGATGGTTGGACGGATGGAAAGAATAGAAGTTTGATCAATTTTTTAGTAAATAGTCCCGCCGACACTTTCTTTTTGAAATCTGTTGATGCATCAGATTCTATTAAAAATGGGGAATTGATCTTTAAATATCTTAATGATGTTGTTGATGAGGTGGGAGAGGAAAATGTAATTCAAATTGTCACGGATAATGCTTCGAATTGCATTAAGGCGGGGAAAAAAATTATGGAGACTAGACATAGAATTTGGTGGACACCTTGTGCGGCGCATTGCATTGATCTAATGTTGGAGGATATTGCAAAGTTGAAGATTTTTGTTGACACAATTGAGCATGCTAAGATGGTTGTGAAGTTCCTTTATGGTCATGGGACTATACTTTCTTTGATGAGAAAGTATACAAACGGTAAAGAAATTCTCCGTCCCGCTGTTACTCGCTTTGCTACTTCATTTCTCACTCTTCAGAGTATGTATAAGGTTAAAAGGTCACTTGAACAAATGTTTGCTTCCGAAGATTGGGTTAGTTCACCACTATCTCAAACAATTCAGGGGAAGGTCGTGAAGAGAATTGTTATTAATGATCCCAACTTTTGGCCACATGTTGCATTTTATGTTAAGAGTGTTGTTCCTCTTGTAAGTGTGTTAAGGGAAGTTGATTCGGAGGAGAGATCGGCCATGAGATATATTTATGAACTTATGGATAAGGCAAAAGAGACAATAAAATTTAATTGTGGGGGAGTTGACAGAAAATACAAACCCATTTGGAAAAAAATTGATTCACGATGGACTCCACAACTTCATCATCCTCTACACGCGGCCGGGTACTATTTGAATCCGCAATTGCGTTATAAAGAAAGATTTTCTTATTGTGATGAAGTTAGAAATGGATTGTATACTTGCATAGATAGGATGTTGTCTTCTGATGATCGTCTTAAAGCAGACATCCAATTGGACTTATATAATAAAGCTGAAGGAGAATTTGGAACTCCAATAGCAAAACGAACAAGAATGTTGCAAACTCCGAGTAAAATTTTCTTCTTGTAACCGTTCTTGTAAAATTATACTAGCATTCATATTTTAAAATTATATACATTCTTGTAATTTTTTTTATGTTATTACTTATTAGTCTCGTGGTGGGAACGTTTTGGAAGTAAGACACCCGAGCTTACTACATTTGCAATTCGAGTGCTTGGTCTCACTTGTAGTGCTTCGGGATGTGAAAGAAATTGGAGCACTTTTGAATCGATGAGTATTCTAAGTTTCTAACTCTACTTGAATTTTAATTGTTTTATAATTTTCATATCATTGTTTACTTTTATATATATATGTTTTCTTTTTTGTAATATTAGATTCATACAAAAAAGAGAAATAGGCTTGAACATGCAAAGTTGAATGCGTTGGTGTTTGTGAAATATAACTTCAAGCTTAGGGAGAGAAGTATTAGGAGGAGAGACAAGATTGATCCCATTGTAGTTGATGAAATTAATTCAGATGATGAATGGATAACTGAGAAAGAAGGTCCAGTTCTCCCCGTAACTACTAAATGGCTTGAAGATGATGAATTATTTGAAAGTGATCCTATTGTGAGTGTGTCATCTGCTACCTTTGAAAGTCTTTTCGACTCAGATAAGCGAGTCGAAGATGTTGAGGATATAGTTGAAGTTCCTCCTACGAATTCAAAAAAAAAGAGTTGCTGAAAATTCAAGTAAGCACTAAGCATATGCAAATTATTTATTTATATCTACTTCATCTATAATTGATTCTTAAATGTTGTATCTCTTATATAATAGGTGGAAGCAAAGACAAACAAGCAAGGTTGAGTCTTGTTGATGTGGAAGATAATCATCTTGATGCTGAAAATTATGGAGTAATTCCAACTTTTGATAGTGGAAATTTTCCAACCATAGATACTATTGATGATGATAGTGATATAGAGTTGGATGATACTGATTATTTTTAAGTTATGTTGTTTTAATTATAAGACTTTTTAAATTGTTGGTATGGGATATTTTGACATGTAATGAATTATTATGATTAATTTTAGGTTATGTTATTTTTATTTTACTTATATAAGTATATTTTATTTTTTAAAATTTAAACATTAACGTGCACGAAAAGCTTGCGCTATACGCTACGCTATTTACGCTACGCAATGACAAGACAAAAATGTTATGAACCAACGCTACACGATTTAAAACACTGATAAGAGCATAAGATGGACTGTAGAAAAAAAAAGCACAATTTCTTACATCTAAGAAAAATAATACAAGAGAACAAAACAATCTTGAATTTACCAAATCAAGGCGCCTTTATAACAATACAAATCATAGTCAAATCAGTACTATGTGGAAGGAATATAAATGCACATCTAACCTCAATGAAAAATATAATAAACCACATAAATCAAAAAAAAATTATCTTTATTCCACCTCAATGAAAAAATATTCAGATCGCGTCTAACCTAGCCGCCAGGTTGCGGTGGCACTCGAGGGCGTGGCTAGCCTTGCTGCTAGGCTATGGCGGTGGCCAATCTAGCTGCGAGCAAGGTCGTGGCCAACCTCACCACCAAGTGGCAGTGACGCTCAAGCTTACGCCTAGCCTCGCAGCCATGGCTGAGGACCTGGCCGCTGCACTTTGCCACGACCAAATCGAGCCAAAGAGGGAAGAGAGGAGATGTACTAGCGACGATCCCGTACTTTCATATGTTGGAGTGAATCGGAGATATGACTGATCGACGTGGCGTGTGAGAGTGTGGGAGTGCGGGAGTGAAATAGAGATGTTAGGGCTATAGGTGATTTTAGATTCCTAAAAAATTTAACGATAAATCTTAAATTCATCTCTAATTTATTCGTCGCTAAATTAGCAATGAATTATGAATCCATTGAATTTGAACGAAATTTATAATGAATTTGAATCCATCGCTAATTTGCAAGAATTTTGAGATGATTTTTTTTTTTGCTAATTTTGTTGTAGTTTTGCGATGATTTTTTTTATTGCTATTTTTTTTTTTTGCTGATTTATGATGAATTATTTTCGTTATTAAAAGTCGTTGCTAAACTAATATTTTGTTGGGAGTGGGAATGCCGTACATATTCTCTTCTTGCGTGCCTATGACTTCGTACAAATTTTCTCATTGTCAAATTTAACAAAACTTAACTAAATGCAAGACTAAACAGTCTATTTTCTTCACCAACTATAATGACTCATCATGAATCCAAAAGCAATAAGATTCAAACTTCCATGTTATTGTGGCAATAATAACATGGAAGTTTGGAATCTATATGGAAAAGGAGTTCCCCATCATTTTAATGAAATAAAATGAATGGTAATATTTCGATATGGATAGAGAGCACAAATAATAATTTACACTTTGCAAAATCATTCAAATAATATACACCGGAGGAACAAATAAATATCTTATGCCTTATAATGTACCATTCAAAGCACTCCTGAGGAAGCAGATCGACACAAATAAGTAGTTTATATAGTTTATAGGTTACACTACACAATCCAAAAATAATATACAAAAGAGTAACTTTAGACACATAAAGACAGAGATGCAAGCCTACAAACACTAAAATCCGAGGATAAATAATATACATAGATAGAAGCAATGCATCACCAAACACCAATCTGATCTAGTGGAAATATGCTCCTTAGTCAAATTATATCAATTCCAACGAGCTACGACCTTCAAGTAGAAATAAAGAAACAAGTACATTTTATTTGTGATGATATTATAAAATCCACCATTAATTAGTTACTAACCTTAATCATAATGGAGGAAACAATTAGCCACGGAAGCTTGGTTGATCCTGTCCTATCTCTTCAGAGACCGATAATATTGATTGATCCTGTCCATAAAATAAAATAGTTGTACAAGGTTTTTTTCCTAACAATATTGAAAGATATGTAACAAGTTATGTTAAGAAAATAGAGGACTTACAAGGGTGATGAAACTTCCAAACTCATCCTTTATTTCATATTTGTATGAGTCCTTATTGAGCAATAAGCGTCTTTCACGATCAATGCTATCAATAGTAACTTTGGGAATTTGTTGAATGATGTGCCAATTTTGCTTCCCCTTGCTGCAACTATCTAGTAGAACTGAATTGCATTCCATGTAAAATGTTTGCAAACTATGCAAAATGCCATTAATCAGCCTTGACACCCACTGTGGAAGCTGGTTTATTTCAGAGGGGAAAATAACTTCCAATTGCTGCAACATGCCAACCTTCTCCACATATTCCAACTTTGGACAGAGATTAATTTGCAATAACCTATTTGAGGGAAGGATGCTATTTTTCAGCTTTGGACAGTAGCGGAAGAAACATTGTTTCAGACTAGGAAACAAATTGAGATTGCTTGCATGAACATCCTCGTTAGGATCCACACCATCCTGTGCCTCACGCAATACCCACGCTTCCCAATTGGGCATGTTCTTGAATTCTAGATACTCAAGTTTTGGGAATGCAGGCGTTCTGTAGCCGAAGAATTCGGGCCCAATATTTTTTATTGCTTCTCCGACTTCAATTTCTAGGATTTTAAGATTGGGCAGTTGGCCCAAAGGAGGGAGCACCGTACATGATGGAAAATTGACAAAACACAAAAATGTTAGGTCAGCCAAAGAATCGAGGACAGAAGTCGAGACCATCCACTCAGGAAAATGTCGGCCAGGGAAACTGTCAATGATGCGAAGACCTTGTAGGGTCGGTGGAGGACAGAGTTGGTTGAATATCCTCTCTGCCTCAGTGATTTGCTCCTCATTATTTTCATTATCATTCATTGTCCATCCAAGAGTCAATCTCCTAAGAAATGTTTTATTCGCAAGCACAAAGTTTCTGTTTACCGTACTTGTGGCCCTTTCCAATTTATCCATCCGTAAATATCTTAGATTGCACAAATATTGCAACTCGTCCAAGTCACAGCCTCCATCCATCTTGTTCATGGAGTCACAATGGCCGACCAAAAATCCAGAAAGATAGTTGAGATTTTTTAACTTCCCAACTCCCTTTGGAACGTGGGTGAGGGGAGTATCCTCAATTCGAAGGCACCTCAAATTGCTCAACCTTGTGATGTTTTTTGGAAGTTCATGCAGTGATTCACACCCCGACAGATTCAAAGTATGCAGGTTTGCAAGACACTCAATGGATTCAGGAAGCTTTCTAATCTTTGTTCGATCAAGACCCAAGTATTTTAGATGCAACAATTTCATAAGAGAATCTGAGAGGTTGTCTATGCATGTATCACGCAAATCCAAGACTCTGAGACGCTTTAAGCTCTTAAATGCATGGTCCTCTATTTTCTTGATTTGAGGGCAATTAACGAGGTGTAGGGCTCTTAAACACTTTTGCTCTATTATCACATTGGGAAGCAATAACAAATCGCCTTGGTTTGAGATGGACAAATGACGAATCTTCGTCAAGGAATTTGTATTTGTGCATTGACCATCATTAATGATAATCCCTTCATCTACCATCAAATTTTCCCCAAAAGATCGTAAAATATCATGCATAACAAATCTGGTACCTGTTAAAAATATATGGTCCATTTGCAAAAAGTTGCTTGCAATGAGTTCTTTGTAGTAGTCTTCTGCAATATCTTCCATCAAACTATTTGATCGTTCAATCACAAACCCTTCGGCCACCCACAGTCGGATTATATCTGATCGAATTGATATGGCACAGTAAAAAGCACAACTAAGAAAACATTGTTTAAGGTGACAAGGTAAATTCTCATAGCTCAAGTATAAAGCCTTTGATACTTCGTTTTCATTCTCTTTCATAAACCATAAATCACTTTCAATAACTTTTTTCCACTCCCTCTTAGTCCTTTCCTTGCGGAATAAAACACCTGCTATCACTTTAATTGCCAGAGGAAGACCATCACATTTTCTGACAATTTCCATGCCAACTTCTTTCAATTCAGAAATTATTTGATCCTCTCCATCTTCAAAAACAATCTTTCTAATTAATTCCCAACCATTGTCTTCGTCCATTTTCTCAACATGGTGAACAAAATCAGCTCTCATATCTGTTGCCACATCTTCATGTCTAGTGGTAAATAAGATAGCAGTCCTACACGAACCATTCAAAATAGGATTTCGGAGCAAATCTCTCCATGCACTTGCGCTCCATATATCATCCAACACAAGAAGCAAACTTTCTGAAAGAAGAGAAACAATTCTGCCTTCAACTTCTGCTCTACTTTGAACACCATCATCATTTCCTCTTACACCTCTCAGTACTTGTTTGAGTAGCTCAATGTGGGAGTAGTCCTTGGATACATGTAACCACACTCTATTTGAAAATTGTTTTTTCACCATTTCATCGTTGAATATTTTTTGAGCTAGAGTAGTCTTGCCTATTCCGCCCATCCCAGAAATTCCCAACACATTGCACCTTTTTTTGCTATGCTCTATCTCCGAAATTAGTTTTGGACAGCATCTACAATTTGTGTCCCTACAATATCTGTCGCCACATGTATAGGAGAGGTAGGAGAAAATGACTTTTTTACTGGGTTTTCTTGGAGGCCTTCATTTCTGTGCTCTAATAATCTGGGTATGACAGTATTGTCCTCTTTTATTTCATCAAGTCTTCCATTAACTCTTTTTATTTGATTCCAAATGATTTTGCGAAACTTAGAACAATGAAAGCAAGATGAAATCAAATTGATCGGAGAGCATACCCCAGAAGAAGAAGGATGGACCTCCAATAATCTACCACCTTTGATCAAGCAAAGATCAAGTATGTCTTCTGCATCATACATGATATCTTTTAATTCCTTCACCCAATTGTTGATCGCGGGATCTGTATGTCTTTTTTTTTCGGCATCCTGAATATAAATACTAATTCTTGATAATTTTCTATGAAGTCTCTTAATTTCTGCTTTAACGCCTAGCACTTTGCTTATCTCTCCCTCGATAAAATCGGATAGTTTGTCAATGTATCTTTTAACAAAAAAGCCTAGGACCACTGTCATTTCTTGAGGCTTATGAATCAACTCCTTGTGGCCAGAAAAAAATTAAACTTTGTACAGGAACATTTACTCTCTATGCTTGTATTCTTATCAACTGTTTCTTTGCCTTCATGAAAAAAAGAACCTTTATATTAGAAACGAATTGTGAAAAGTAACAAGAAAAGTTGTTAAAATATATTAAACATCTCGAATGGCTTTTATGGGAAAGAAATATAAGAAGAGGAATTTATGGGACCAAAAAAAATCACGTTGGATATATATATCTAGCTTTTTCATGAGATAATTAAACTGAATGGTATTTGACTTACCAATCTGTGAGGAAGAGCATCAACAGAATAGCTGAATGGTTTGAGTTTGCTCTCGTATACTTCCAGAATTTAAAGGAAAGGAGTTTGCATCCCTACATTTCTAGCCAAAGTTATTTGCCTTCATTATATGTCCATGCCCAAATTAATTTATGCATACCAGATATTGAACCGAGCTTATATACGAGAAATAAATAATAGTCCAGCAAAGAAAGTAAGTTGGATGTCTCCTCTTGCATATATATATATATATATATATAATCTTACTGTGCCATTTATATTTATTTATTAGTACAATGTTATATTATATATATGAGGTTGAGAAAGTTGAAGTGATATACCTCACTATGCCATTGCACAATCATCTCGATCTTTCAAAATTGTTGAAGTATATACCTTATGGATAGAATTGTTTCATCATCTTCAGAACTCCTACTCGACCTATGAAATATATATATACATATTTGATCCCGTCCGGAAGCTGAGTCAGATGAAGACGGGCCTTAATGGACTAAAAGTTGACAGAAAGTCGCCGCTGGGTCGGATCTACCTGGCACCCCTCGAAAAGGTTGGAACGGGCAGCTGACGGCGGCAGGTGTCCAGGACGATGACGTTGTTGCTCTACGCACACTCAGACGAATCCACCAGTCGTTAGAGACCAGAAACCAGGGAAAAAGTCCCCGGGTCAGATCCTCCGACGCTCAAGTCAGGTACTTTTTCCCCAAAAAGCACAGAAAAAAGGACGGAAAGTAAAGACTAGAGAAAAATGACAAGTGAGCGTACCTGCATAAGGGACAAGGCATCCCTTTTTATACTGCAACGGAAGTTTCTGGGTCTAACGGGTGTCAGAGAATGTCGGCTGTCAGGCTTTGTCTTGTGGTGATTGACACGTGGCTCTTCTTAATAGGCTGGCGGCAAAACCGAAGGTGTATTGAGCCCCGGCTGTTAGCATATTCCCTGACACCTTAATTATTCTCTGACATTCTCTGACAAGTGGTTACGATTCCTTGGCTTATTTGTCCGGTAGTGTCTGAGCGACGAGTCTGTATTCCGAGGTCTGTACCCCGACCTGCTTTTATATACCTGTTATCCTCGACGGGTGTCCCAACCCGAACGCTAGATCTGTATCCTGAGCTGCTGACCTGTAAGCCGGGTCTGTATCCCGACCTGCTCATATCCACTGCTATCCTTGGTTGGTACGCCCCGACCTGCACGCTAGGTCTGTGTCCAGACCTACAATTTACTGTAGATATCCATGGCTTGTACATCCCGACCTGCACGCTAGGTCCGTGTTCAGACCTGTTTATTGTTTACTGATATCCTTGGCTTGCACGTCCCGACCTGTACGCTGGGTCCATGTCCAAACCTGTTTACTGTTTACTGATATCCATGGCTTGTACGTCCCGACCTACACGCTGGATCAGTATCCAGACTTGCTGTTTACTGTTTACTGATATCCTTGGCTTGTACGTCCCGACCTGCACGCTTAGTCGGTGTCCAGACCTGCCGCTATCAGGGTTGGCCCTTGTTCGGCATATAATCCTATCCTTTGACCGTCCCCTCAGCTGAGACTTAGACCCTGTCCACGTAAGCTTGACTTCTGACCTTCCTAACCTCCAGGTCATCTTGACTTCTGTCCGGCCACGGAGGCTTGACTTCTGACCTTCCTGACCTCCAGGTCATCTTGGCTTCTGATCGGCCACGGAGGCTTGACTTCTGACCTTCCTGACCTCCAGGTCATCTTGACTTCTGACAGGCCACGGAGGCTTGACTTCTGACCTTCCTGACCTTCCTGACCTCCAGGTCAGCTTAACTTCTAACCCTCTTGTGGTCTTGACTTATAACCACATCATCTTCCCGACCCCACAAACATACGCCGTATCACTTGATCCTATCCGGAAGCTGAGTCGGATGAAGGCGGGCCTTGATGGACTGAAAGTTGACGGAAAGTCGCCGCTGGGTCGGATCTACCTGGCACCCCTCGAAAAGACTGGAACGGGCGGCTGACGGCGACAGGTGTCCAGAACGATGACGCTGTTGCTCTACGCACACTCAGACGAATCCACTAGTCGTTAGAGACCAAAAACCAAGGGAAAAGTCCCCGGGTCAGGCCCTCCAACGCTCAAATCAGGTACTTTTTCCCCAGAAAGCACAGAAAAAAGGACGAATAGTAAAGACTAGAGAAAAATGACGAGTGAGCGTACCTGCATAAGGGACAAGGCATCCCTTTTTATACTGCAACGGAAGTTTCTGGGTATGACGGGTGTCAGGGAATGTCGACTGTCAGGCTTTGTCTAGCGGTGATTGACACGTGGCTTTTCTTAATAGGCTGGCGGCAAACCGAAGGTGTATTGAGCCCTGGTTGTTAGCATATTCCCTAACACCTTAATTATTCTCTGACATTCTCTGACAAGTGGTTACGATTCCTTGGCTTATTTGTCCGGTAGTGTCTGAGCGACGAGTCTGTATTCCGAGATCTGTACCCCGACCTGCTTCTATATACTTGTTATCCTCGGCGGGTGTCCCAACCCGAACGCTAGATCTGTATCCTGACCTGCTGACCTGTAAGTCGGGTCTGTATCCCGACCTGCTCATATCCACTACTATCCTTGGTTGGTATGCCCCGACCTGCACGCTAGGTCTGTGTCCAGACCTGCTATTTACTATAGATATCCATGGCTTGTACATCCCGACCTGCACGCTAGGTCCGTGTTCAGACATGTTTACTATTTACTGATATCCTAGGCTTGTACGTCCCAACCTGCACGCTAGGTCCGTGTCCAGGCCTGTTTACTGTTTATTGATATTCATGGCTTGTACGTCCCGACCTGCACGCTGGGTCTGTATCCAGACTTGCTGTTTACTGTTTACTGATATCCTTGGTTTGTACGTCCCGACCTGCACGCTGGGTCGGTGTCCAGACCTGCCGCTATCAGGGTTGGTCCTTGTTCGGCATATAATCTCATCCTTTGACCGTCCCCTCAGCAGAGACTTAGACCCTGTCCACGTAAGCTTGACTTCCGACCTTCCTGACCTCCAGGTCATCTTGATTTCTGTCTGGCCACGGATACTTGACTTCTGACCTTCCTGACCTCCAGGTCATCTTGACTTCTGACCAGCCACGGAGGCTTGATTTCTGACCTTCCTGACCTCCAGGTCATCTTGACTTCTGACCCGCTACGGAGGCTTGACTTCTGACCTTCCTGACCTCCAGGTCAGCTTAACTTCTGACCCTCTTGTGATCTTGATTTATAACTACATCATCTTCCCAACCCCACAAACATATGTCGTATCAATATTTATTTATTGGTGCAATCTCATCATGAAGGAAGTAGATTACTTTAATTAAGATATATATACTTCAAAATATATATATATATATATATATATATATATATATACATACAGGGAGCAGGAAGTGAAATTAAAAAATATATGCATAGAACCGCCACATGAACTGTCCTTTAGAGCCGGTCCCAAGAGGTCGAAGGCACATAGTAAGGACTACCAAAAATAATGACATTATGGGGATTAATCCCTACCTAATTTGACCATAATATTATATGTCTATCATCTATACTACACCATGTGATTGTAGTGAAATTAAAGTAACATATAATCATATATCACTGATGACGCTGCATATATAAATAAATACATGAACAATATTGGCATATAGTGTTGATTGAATATTGACAATCTCAATTAAACATGAATCTAACTGTGGTTGAACCAATTACGAAAGTGACGCTAGCTACTAGACCAAATTATATTATTGAACCAGGACCACACACCTCTCGAACTGACTTATATATGTCGATCTCCATTTCTAGCAAATTGCATTCAATTCAAATTAAATCGGCGGCATTTCATGGGACCGACCTTGAATTCAATCTCAGCAATTCAATGTAGATCCAACGTTCTGAGTCAAATCCCTTAAAATTAATTAAATCACTCTCATTCAAATCCAATATAATAAGAAAAATATTACGTTGGTTATTATTATATTCATCTGTCAGTTTCCTTGTAAAATCAAAGGCAGGCGTCATAGCAACAGATTAAGACAACTAAATTATCCTAACTATATATTAAAATTATTAATATTAACTCAACAACGTCTACTATTTAGAATTAAAAATTACGTGAAATAATTAGTAAAATTTAGTGAGCAAGAATTTTAGACTAATATCTTTTCCCTAAAGATCCCAGCAAGAAAGAGGAACGACACTGCAAGCAAGTTGAATCAAGCTTCATGTGACTCAAGCTTATTTGATAAAGTGCAAAGTGCTGTGAGTTGTTGAATTCAAATTTAGCCATCTCTTCTGAAATGTTATTCTTTGTATAACAAAGGTGTGAAAAAGTTTGTCTTAGTTGATCTTGCTTTTCAGGCTATAAAAAAAACATAGGTTTTCTCCTTATGTGGCTGACGCATCACTCTTTTGTCATTCAAGTGGGTTTATCTAGCATTTCTGCACAAACCTGTTTTGTACAAACTATATATTGTTGTTCTGAAATCATATAGAACAGTTTTAATCCTGATTGTATTCATCCACAAGTTGGAGCAACCCTACTGGAATCACAAGCTGGAGCACCAACAATCTTTCTCAATATCTTTCAAGGTTCGCATTCCGCATCATCATTCTTTCAGTTGCTATAAAAGGAGAAACTAGAATGAATCATTCTTTCATTCTTTCTCCTCTGAAGGATTACATGCTACATCGCCATTACCAGTCGCTAGAAGAGGAGAAAGAATGAAAGAATGATTCATTCTAGTTTCTCCTTTTATAGCAACTGAAACTGAAAGAATGAAATGGAATACTGAATAGATTCATTCTAGAAGGATTGCAATCCATTTCAGTATTCCCTCGATCAACTGCCACAAGTTGAATCCTACAAATGAATCTATTCACTCGAGTTGTCAGACTCGATTTCGGCAAGAGATGATGTTGCATCATCACATTTTGTTGACAATATTTGCAACCACATATTTGTATATGTTGGACAATCTGTTGTTGGAGATAAGAGGTCTATCGAGATAACTTTGGCAAATAATGTCAAACTGTAGACTTTGAAAGTTAGACCGAGCTACTAGGTTGTCTGAAAAATGGCTGCTTCGTTTCATCGAGTCTGAGTGACAAGCCGAGTCAGAAAGCAGAGTCGTCGAGTTGGGAGTCAGGAGTCGAGAACCAGAGTTGGGAGTCGAAGTTGCTGAGTCGGGAGTTTGAGTTGCCGAGTCGAGAGTCGGAAAGTAGAGGGAGATGTCGAGGCATGTGCTCAACGTATTTTCCTTGAAATAGATTTGCCTTACTTCTGACTGTACTTTGAGGTTTTTTCTAGTCGTTTGTTTCCCAGGATACAATGAAAGACCATGACGACCATCGAGCACTGAAGAAATATGAGTCCTGCTCAAAGTTGTGCAGTAGAGAATTATTCCTTATCTTTTGGAATATGCATTGTTCTAATCTATGTTGCTTTTGTTGGATAATCTTATAGGCGGAGATAGAGGAAAAAAATTTTAAATTTACAAAAAATTAAATTCAGACTTATCTGTTAAATTGACCTGAGCTGATAATCTCAAACCGCCAAGTAGGGAAGGAAAAGTTATTTGGGATGGATGAGTTTGTTGGAAAACTAGCTGCCTTGTATGCTCGACTCCCAACTCTGCTAACTCTCGACTGTCAAATCCGAGTGCAAACTCTTAACTGTCGAGTCTCAGTGTAGTCTCTCGATTGTCGATTCTGAGTGTAGAGTGGAAGAAAGAGTTGTCGAAGAATGCATGATGCAGTTTTCTTAAAACATATTCGTCCTTTGGTTGTGCTTAGAGTTTATGAAGGATGTATGTTTTTCATAGTACAATGACAAAATCACATACACAACTAAGCATTGGTTGTTTATGGCGAACTAAGAAAGTACCCTGTTGCTATCATGGGTAAACCACTGAGTGAAAATGCATGGCGGAGAGGAGATTTGGGAAACAAAGGTGGATAGAGATCCTCTTCTTCGATATAGTTTTTGCTTTTGCATCTCTCTCCTTCTCAAGACCATGGTCTCCTTATATAGGAGCATCATCCCTCATCTATATTGAACGTCGAGTAAACATCATTCAATGCCTAATGCTTAATGATAGTCGTCAGTCCTCAATGGTCAACTATTACTGTCCGGGAGCTTATGAAATTGCCATTAACAATAGTTAATGCTTCTGTTACCCTCTTGAATTAGGTTAAAAATGTTGGAGCAAAGGAAACTCAACTTATACAAACTAGAGATCCCAATAAATAGGTTCAAAAGGACAACCTAACTGCACCGATAAAGTTCCTCGTTGTGGGGAAATGACCTAATGGATCAGTGAAGGATGGAAGTTAAGCACATGTCTTTTAATGATCTAGTCGAGTAATGTGGATTACTCTTAAGAGATCGCTCATGTGAGAAAAAAGTGGGGCAACTTTGAAGAGAATTGGAAGCACAATTCTTAGAACTTCTCATAGAATCAATCATGTTTATTGCTAAGAACTATTGGGATATGCCTGATGCGGGTGTGTGCTAGAACACGTTTCGTAAACATGCACAGTGGAAGACTTAACGTAAATAAACTAATTTATTATAACACACACACCATATGCATATAAGGATACAACATGTCAAACATGATCGCATAATTAAAATTTTATGGAAAGTAAATTTATGCTAGGTATACCTTACGGATAACCTATAACAAGAAGGGCATCAACCGTAGTGACGTTATTGAAACTCGCCTCTATTCGTAACCACTCCGAGCTCCTTAAGACAACTCCTTGAATACAAGCCTCTCGTTCGGAAGTTAGTAGCCACGAGTGAAGAAGAGAGATCAAGAGAAAGAAGAAGAGAAGGACACAAGGGAGAGTTTTTCTCCCTTGTGGTGGTCACGGTAACACGAGGGAGCACCCTATTGTTGGTGGAGGGAGAGAGAGGAGAGGGAGAGGAGAATTGGGTTTCTAAAATCCAATCAACAAATAATGAAACTTGTTATTAATTCTCTCCCAATTACATCTATATATAATCCTCTTTAATGAGTTGGATTATAAAGCTCAAATCCAACCCATTATCTCTTAATAAAAAATTGGCCATTAACCCCTTGGCTTGGTTCGCAACTAAACTAAGTTGGTTAATAACTAATTCATGATTAAACCAAATATGGTTCAACTCTACCATAAGAGATGTAATCTATATATGATTCCATCATAACAAATATTTTCATATTTGTCTTATATATGATCCAACTAAATATTTATCTCTTAATCTAAGAATCATATTCTTTAACTTATTTTATATTTTTTAGAGACTCATTAGTGCGTGTGACCCAATATGTTCTCAATTTATCTTGGTCGTCTATAATTAACTACTTAATTATAGAACGATCATGAGTGGCACCTAGTAGTACATCATGATCCCAAATTAGTCAGAAAATCATAGTTGATCTTAGAACTAATTCTAAACTCTTTAGCAGATACAGTGAGTCGTGCTTTATTCCTTTTACTTGTCTTATACCCATTTGGTTCAGGACATAGTATATGTGTCTGTCCCCACTAGGCTAACTACGTCACACCTAGCTCAAATAATACTTCCTAGTTCTACAAATTCAAATTACTCGTGCATGTGTACAAGAGTCTCGTACTCTTAACATGTGATGCTTTGGCCAAAGATTTTGAGTAATAATCCTAACGAGTGGCCATAAGGTATACGTCTTCTCACAAGGAGCTGTAAATCCTGTTGGTGTGGTTAGCACTAACAGTCTAACTCAGGTTTTGATGAATGACAAAGTATGTTAAGTTAGTTTCGTTGTGATCTAATAATTTGAATAAGTGTGCAGGAGAAGTCCAGCTAGGTCGACGGACTGACCTGATAGCTGACACAAAGTCTAGACTGGTCGACGGGCTGTTCTAATGTATGGCATGAAGTCTAGACTGGTCGACGGGCTGACCTGATATTTGGCATGAAGTCAAGCTAGGTCGACGGGCTGATCGGACGTCTGGCAGGTAAGTTAAAGTAAGTCACTGGAGGGGAGTGACTTAGTGAGGACGCGTTCCCCGTTTAAGGGAACAGTAAGCGTCGATCCAACATAGAACCATTTAAAAAATCTAAGTTGAGATCGTGACTAGATTCCGGTCTCAGTGAGACAGAATCTAATTACTACTCTTTTATTATATTTGTGTTAACTCTTGTTTTTGCAGGGTAGTTTAACTTTTATTTTTTACCTCGGACTAACACTTTCTTGCAGGGGAAGGACTTTCTGAAGAAAGATGGTCCGGGCGCCCGAAAGGGATCCGGGCACTCGGAATCGTTTTGGGCACTTGGAGGCAAGAAATCTATCCTATCGTCATGAGGAGTGCGCTGATTGATTGGACCTACGTCACGGTCCGGGTGCCCGGAAGGGATTCGGGCATCCAGAGCATCCTATATAAGGAGGTCTCGCCCTAGAGCAAAAAAACACAATAACATCTTCCAACAACTGCTCTACTGCGCTGTGCTCCTGTGACGCTGCTCGAAATTCGATTATGTTTCCCCTGCACAAAAATTTGTACAAGCACAGAACTTTTCCTAGCAACCCATGTGCTTTTCAAAAGTTAAACTTGGATTGCAAATGAAACATAATATTATTAATCCAAGTTCAACTCATGTGTTCATCAGAAGTTAAACCATATTACAGAAGTTGATTAAATATCTATTTCAAGGATTGACTTCCAGGTCGTTGGCGAGGTACTCGGCCTTCTTGGTTATGAGATCATTCACCACTTCCTAGTCAAAGCCTTTCAAAGAAATTGAATATTTAAACTCCTTACAGTAAACCCTAGGTTAAACTACAGAGACCTCAATCAAAGCACAAGATCGCTAGCCTCTTGTGTTGGTACTTCAGGATCCATACAAAGGAAAAATAAACTAGTACACAGCAGAAACAATTAACTAGTTATACCTTTCTTTATAGCTTAAAGACCTCTTGATCTTCTACTGTATTCCTCTCCTCCTCTTGGACGTCGTGTGAGCGACGATCTACCAAGACATAAAAACCACCCAAGTCCTTCTTTCTTCCAAGACTTTCGGCCACCAAGGGATCAAAGCTAGGAACACCACCTCTTGTTCTTCTTTCTTCCTTGCAATCCGCTAGCCACAAGATGGTTGAAGCCTCTTGATGACGCCGGCCTTAGGTGAGAAAGCAAAGGGAGAATAAGAATATGAGGGGGTCGGCCACAAGGAGAATAGAAGAGGAATAGAAATAGTGTAGATGATTATTATTTCTAAGGTACTATCTATCCTCTTTTATAATCCTTGGTAATGGCTAAAAAGGAAAGATTTTAACAACAATTAAAATATCTCTTTTAAATTTTCTATTGTGGATGGCTACAAAAGGAAAGTTTTAAAATTAAAAATTCCTCTTTTAAACATTGTAGATGGCTACAAAAAGGAAAGTTTTTTAAAATTAAAACCTCTCTTTTAAATCATGGTTACAAAAAAGGAAAGTTTTAACAAAAATAAAATCTCTCTTTTAAACCATTATAGATGGCTACAAAAAGAAAGATTTTTTAAATTTAAAACTCTCTTTTAAAACCATGTGGATGGCTTCAAAAAAGGAAAGTTTTTAAAATTTAAAATCTCTCTTTTAAAACATTGTAGATGGCTACAAAAAGAAAAATTTTAAAAATTAAAAACTCACTTTTAAACCCATCTTAGTCGGCCCCTTGCTTGGGCACCAAGCAAGGGGCGGCCGATGTTAGAGTGTATACTAAAAGCCTAGCTTTTGTAAACATTTGTTTTGAAATAAAGAATCACATTGATCAAAATGTCTATATTTATATGCTAAGTGTAGTTGTTCAATTAATTTATATTGTAGATAACATGGTGTGCAGTGTCACACACAGAAGATCATGTTATCGGTTCTTTATAAATTATAAACAGCGCTCGCAACTAAGATGGAAAGGAACAAACCATTGGAATAGTCATAGTGTAATTAGGTATTAGTTTATCTTGACTAATAAATTACACTAGTACACTCTAAGTGTATTGAGCATGACCATTTAAGATAAGTTTTTTTATACTGACTTAATAAAAGAACAAGACCTTAGTTATTATGGAAGTGTGTGCTCTTAATCCTAATATAATAACAAGCACATATATTTAGTATTTATTTCTTTGACTTATCAAAGGGTGAGATTTAGCTCGATAAATCAATAAGCCCGATAAGTTAGGAAATGATATTACTTATAGTGTGTGTTATTGATTATAGAAGGAAGTTGTGCCCTAGTAATCTAAGTTGATAATGTCCTCAAGAGGAGCTCATAAGGATTGTCATGTTAAACTCTGCAGGTGAACTTAGTCCGATATGACGATAAGGTTGAGTGGTACTACTCTTAGACTAAGATATTAATTAAAGAGAGTTGTCAGTAACTCATTTAATTAGTGGACATTTGACATCTTAAACACAGGCAGACTAACACACTCATAATAAGAATAAGCTCAAAATATAATTTGGGATTGGTGAGATAGTTCAGTAATAATTCTTTAGTGGTATAAATTATTATTGATGAAATTAAGTTGGGTGTTTGGGGTGAATACGGGAAGCATAATTTCATCGGGAGACCAAAACAAATTCCTACTCTCGGTCCCTATCATAGCCTCTTATTTATAAATTATTATACTCACCTATACCCACCTTTATACCCATCCTAAAGTAGCCGGCCAAGCAAGCTTCGAACCCAAGCTTGGGCCGGCCAAGCAAATTGGATGAGCTAAGTTGTGTGGCCGGCCCTAGCTTGAACCCAAGCTTGGTGTGGCCAGCCACATCAAATTAAAAGAATTTTAATTTTTAAAATTTTTTTTTATGTGGATATCATGGTTTTAAAAGAGAAAGTTTAAAATTTAAAATTTTCCTTTTATAGTTTTCTACAAAAGATTAAGTGAAAGATTTGATATCTTTCCTTATTTGTAGTTAAAAAGAAGATTTTAATTTTTTGATAAACTTTCCTTTTTGGTAACCATGTTCATGATTTTAAAAGAGAATTTTAAAATTAAATATTTCCTTTTATAAGTTTCTACAAAAGATTAAGAAAAGATTTGATATCTTTCCTTATTTGTAGATTGAGAGGAAGATTTTAATTTTAAAAGATAACTTTCCTTTTTGGAAATCATCCACATGTTTTAATAGAGAGATTTTAATTTATAAAATTTCTTTTGTAACCAACCATGAAGGGAAAAATTATTAGAGAAATTTTTATTTTAAAATTTTCGGAAACAAATTAGGAAGCTTTAATTTTGTGTTAAAACTTTCCTTACTTGGAGCTATGAGGTGGCCGACCATATGAATTTAAGAAAAGGAAATTGATTTTAATTAATTAAATTTTCTTTTTTATGGTAAAGAAAATAAGGAAGTGTTTATTTAAATTTTTTTTATTTGCTAAGACCAAGGATTATAAAAGAGGGAGTAGGGGTGCCTTGATGGGTAATAACTCTATTCTATTCTCCTCCTCTTTTCCCTGGTGTGGCCGGCCCTTCTTATTTCTCTTTCTCCTTTTTCTTTCTTCTCCTTGGCCGAACCTCTTCATCCTTGGGAGCTTGGAAGGTGGCCGGATCTTGCTTGGAGAAGAAGGAGAGAAAGGAAGCTTTGTTTCTAGCATCCCTTGGAGCTTGGTGGTGGTGGCCGAACCTCATACTCTTGGAGTTTTTTTGTGGTGGCCGAAACTAGCTTGGAGAAGAAGGAGCTTGGGTGGTTCTCATCTCAGAAGATCATCGCCCACACAACGTCCGGGATAAGAAGAGGAATATGGTAGAAGATCAAGAGGTCGTTGCTTATAAAGAAAGGTATAACTAGTAATTATTTTCCGCATCATACTAGTTTTTCTTTGTATGAATTCCAAACACAAGAGACATATAATTCTAGGTTTCAAATTTGTGATTCGAGTTTATGTTTTTTTTTTATTTTTTAAATTTGTGATTTGATTGTTCCTTTTGGTTAAACTTAGGATTATATAAGGAAATTAAATATTAGATTTCATTGAAAGACTTTGTCTAGGAAGTGGTGGTTGCTCCCATATCCAAGAAGGCCTAGTGTCTCACCATGTTTAACCTGGAAGCCAATTTTTCAAATTAATATTTAATTGAATTTATAACATAGGTGGGTTTGGATCAATAATGTTAACCATCGCTTGCGATCCAAGTCTAAACCATTAAGAATAGATAAGTTAAATTTGGAATCAATAATGCAAAGTTCCGTTTGTGATTTCGAATTTAATTTATAAAGAACATAATAGGTTATTAGGATAGGTTCGACATTTGTACAAAATTTTTATACAGTGGAACCGGCATGATCTTCCTAGGACTAACCAACAGCCGACCCCTTGCTTGGGCACCAAGCAAGGATGTGACCGGCCATAAGGATGACTTGGGTGGATGCGAGGTTTTATACATAGAGGTTACAACAGGGACCTAGAGAAGGAATTGGTTTTGGCCTCCAGATGAGCTTGAGCTTCCTGTGTTCGACCTGAACACCCAACTCAAGTTCATCAATAATAACTCATACCACTAAAGAGTTATTATTGAACTACTGCTGTAACGCCGAAAATTCTCAAAACTACTTTAGAAATATTCAATGATTTTTCTGGAATTTTAGGATATTTTTACAGAATTTTTAGAGTAGCAGAAGTAGCAAAAATAAATAGAATCGTAGAATAGCCTACGCGGGAATTGAACCCAAGACCTATTGGGTCCTACGACTTATGGTGGACTCTAGTAACCAAGTGAACCCAGCAGGGTCGTGCTGAAAGGAAAGGGGACCAATAATATTTATGTGTAAGTTGGGCCGAAATTTCCACTTAATATAAATAGGGGATTAAGTGAGGAGTTTTATATTTTTTTTTAACGCAACTTCTCCTCTCCCTCACCCTAGTCACGCCGCCCCTCTCTTCTTCCGTTCCCTTCTCGGCGCCAACCACAAGCACGCCTAGGGCTCCATCCCTAGGGTCCCAAGGGCTTCTTCCGGTGACATCTTGGATACGGGGACGCTTCCCTCCGCGAGAGGAACGCATAGATGCGAGAAGATCGTCGAAAGGATCGTCTTCTCCGGGAATTTAGCGATTAAAATCGTAAGAAAACTAGTGCAGGAGGTAAGAAACCCCTCACCTACAGTATAAGTAGCTTTCGTGTGATTGCATGCTTTAGTTTAGTAGTTTATGGATTTTTGGCGCATAGGGTGTGCAATAGCGAACGCCAAGTGCTCAATAGTATGTTCAGCACAATTAAAATGCGACTTAAGCATTTTAATAGTTTAGCTAAATGCGATAGAAGCATTTAATTAGCATATGCAGTGTTACTACAGCTTATATGGGACTACGGTCCAATGGGTGGGCTCCCACAGTCGCCTCTAGGTTCAGACAACCTAGCTCTAGGTTCAGATAACCTAGAAATAGCAAGATAAGGACAATTCAGCTATAACCAGTATTTTATTTTCAACAGTGGCACTGTACTGGACTAGATGTCCATTGGGTTGGGCTCCCACAGTCGTCCCTAGGTTTAGATAACCTAGTAAACCCTACTAAATTCGGGACTTGCAAACCCGGGTCTAGTTAGGGATGCGTGCATAGCAAGTACAGTTGTCAGGCCCATCAGCAACATGATTATGTATTTCATCTATCTATGATAAATAGTTTTCAAAACTCACAAATCAGTTGTGTATACAGTTTAATTCCAGTTCTAGCTCAGTTTTAGTGTAGCTCAGTTCATGCTTTAGCTTAGCTCTCTCTTATTGATACATGTGATAGTTTTATGATCAGTTTTGATTCTGTATTTTATATGATAGTATGCCATGCCATGCTTTAACATGTTCAGCGTATATTTCAAATAGCATGTTTTCAAATCATAAATTGTATCGTATGCATGTTTTGTGAGGTAGATGGTTTCTTACTAAGCGAAAGCTTACAGATACTTTTCCTTATACTGCAGATAAAAGTAAAGGAAAGATGGACTAGCGGAGGCTGGAGGGCAATGCAACGAAGATGTGTGTGCTAAAAGGAGTTTGGAATGAAGATCTCAGGGATTTAGCAAGTCTAACTATTAGAACCTTGTTATTTTTAGTTTCCGCATTTCAGTTTGTTTAAAAATCATGAACTAGTGAAATATGCACCATGCCATGTTTAGAATGCTAGAAAATTGATGATAGAATGCATTTCAGTTAGTTTAGAGTTGGTATATGGGATTTCAGCTCGAACCAGGGCTGAAATCAGGTTTTGATATGAAATCAGAAACCCCGATCGATCAGCCGATCGATTGGAGGCTTCTCGATCGATCCGTTGATCGATTGGGCAGCTGATCCCGCGAACAGCACACGCCTGGATCGATCAACCGATCGATCCAGCTGAGTTCCGTCGTGAACAGAAGGTTTGGGGATCGATCAGCCGATCGATCCAAGCTGAACCGCGTACAGCGTGTCGTTGAATCGATCATTGGGTCGATTGGACATGCTGGATCGATCAGCCGATCGATCCAGACGCTAGTTCTCGCGTACAGTAGGGTTCTGAATCGATCACTGGATCGATTGACCAACTTGGATCGATCAGTCGATCGATCCAAATTAGTCTCCGTGCACAGTAGTACGCTGGATCGATCAGAGGCCTAGTACCAGCTGAAAACACTTTAGTTCGGCCCTAGATGATAGAAAAGACCTAGAACACCCCTTCTAGCATAGCTACAACAATTTAAGGGGTAGTTTAAACATTAAGTTCAGATAGTATAGCGATTAACAGAAGCATAATCATTAGTTCAGTAAAATTTTCATTAGATCAGCTTTCCGCACATGAATTAGTTAGCATATTGTGACGATAGGCCTCACAGCCTAGTTAGTAGGAGGCGGGTCGTTACAGAGTGGTATCAGAGCAGAAAATTCCATACTTCCTACACACACATCAGCATTGAACCTGCAGCTTCCAAGTAAGAATACCTCTCACTTTGTTATGTTTATTGCTTCCATGTTTGTAGATAACTAAAGTATGCTTATCTGTGATAGTATTAGCTATGTAACCATGATGCTTTAGTTATGTATGTCCTTTGTTCCTTTAGAAATGGCACGAGGACGCCCAGCTAGAAGGGCACCAGCTACTGAGCCCCAGCATGAGGCAGGCAGTTCAGTGCCTCCCCCAGACCTTACAGCAGTAGTGGCTCAGTTACAGAAGCAACTAGCAGAACAGCAACAGGAGATATCCACCTTAAAGGCTAATCAGCAGAATACTCCCACCGTCACCCCGGAACCAAACATAGCAACCCCAGTAGTTATAGAGGTTCCCCCAGTCCAGCCTACAACACCAGTGGCCCTAGCAACAGAGACAAAGAGAGAGGCCTATCTGATCCAGTGGCAGCGAGTCCAGCCCGAGAACTTCTCAGGCACCAGTGAACCATGGGATGCTCAAGCCTGGTTCAAAACGCTGGAGAGTACGATGGAGCTTCTGGACTGGCCAGAGCATGAAACAGTGAAGTGCGCCTCCTTCTGCTTGACAGGAGATGCACGTATGTGGTGGGAGAGAATTAGAGCGAAGCGCCCAGTGAACCAGATGACATGGGCTGACTTCGAGAAAGAATTCTTCGAGGAGTTCTTTCACATGTGGGTCACAAATCGCCATTACGACGAGTTCACTGAATTTCGTCAGGGCAACCTATCAGTGGAGGAAGCCATGAAGAAATTCAATAGATTGGCTCGTCTATGCCCTGAACTAGTCAGCACAGAAAAAGAACGAGTCCGGTTGATGCTCAAGATGCTGAGGCCGGAAATAGCAATGAACGTGGCTGGCGGCGTTCATAGGCCGCAGACCACCGAAGAACTAGTCAGCAGTGCTCTGACCACCGAGCACTACCAGAACAATATCAAGCAGCAGAACCAAGTCCTCTCAGAGTCCAAAGGGCAAGGAGGCTCAGGTACTCAGAAACAACAGGGCCACAGCTCTAACTGGAAAGGAACCCAAAGTTACCCAAAGGGAGGCCCAGCCGGCAAACAGCCTAGTTATCCCAAATGTGCTACTTGTGGGAAATTTCACCCAGGAGTTTGTCGCAAGGGCACACGAGGATGCTTTGAATGTGGACAAGAAGGGCATATGGCTAAGCAATGCCCGAACAAGGCAAGTCTTCCTCAACCACAGCCGATACAGTATGGAGGCCAGCCAGCACAGCTACATCAGATGCAGGCCGTTTTAGATGGTCCACACATCAGCCAGGGTAGACTAGAAGCCCCTCCAGCTATGACAAATGCGAGGATTTACTCCTTAACCAGAGAAGACGTAGCGAATGCCTCGATAGTTGTTACAGGTCAGATTAGTATTTTACAGCAAAGTGCAATTGTCTTATTCGATACTGGGGCAACCTATTCTTATATATCCAGGGCATTCGCCGAAAAGTTAGCAGTACCCCCAGAGGTATTCAGTGGTCAATTTTTGACGACGCTACCTTCGGGAGAAATTATGGCATCTACGCACTGGCTTAGAGCAGTGCCAGTCATTATAGCAGACAGAGAGCTGTTTGGCGATCTGATAGTGCTAGATATGGCTGACTACGATGTCATCATGGGAATGGACTTCCTGATCAAGTACGGTGCTTCGATAGAGTGTCGTAAACAGAAAGTTATATTCCAACCCGAAGCAGGAATGCAGTTTGAGTACAGTGGAGAACCAAAGAGAAAAGCGAAGAAATTTCTCTCAGCTCTGAAGGCACAGAAATTGTTAGATTCAGGATGTACGGGATTTTTAGCGCATGTAGTCAATGCCAGTCAGGACAAGGACCAACAGCTAGCAGAGGTTCGAGTCGTATGTGACTACCCAGCAGTCTTCCCTGAGGAATTACCAGGCCTAGCACCAGATAGGGAGATTGAATTTGAGATAGAACTCATTCCCGGTACGAATCCTATCTCCAAAGCACCTTACCACATGGCCCCAGCAGAACTGAAGGAACTTCAGGAGCAATTACAGGAGCTGCTTGACAAAGGTTTCATACGCCCTAGTTACTCACCATGGGGAGCGCCTGTATTGTTTGTGAAGAATAAGGACGAGAGCATGCGCCTGTGCATAGACTACCGAGCACTGAACCAAGTCACCATCAAGAATAGGTATCCTCTTCCCAGAATAGATGACCTGTTCGATCAGCTAAAGGGAGCAGCAGTGTTCTCTAAGATAGATCTCAGATCAGGTTATCATCAGGTTAGAGTTAAAGAGGGTGATATACCCAAGACAACCTTCAGGACCAGATACGGACATTATGAGTTCGTAGTCATGCCCTTTGGTGTGACAAATGCTCCAGCTACTTTCATGGACCTCATGAACAGAGTATTCATGGACTACCTAGATAGATTTGTTATCGTGTTTATTGATGACATTCTTATCTATTCAGGAACTCAGGAAGAACACGCAGATCACCTGAGAATAGTATTGCAGACCCTTCAGCAGAACCAGCTGTACACCAAGTTCACGAAATGTGAATTTTGGTTAGATCAGGTGTCCTTCCTGGGTCACATCATCTCAAAGGATGGTATCATGGTAGACCCCAGTAAAATAGAAGCTGTGAGTAACTGGGAAAGACCTAAGAATGCCAGTGAAATCAGAAGCTTTTTGGGACTAGCAGGTTATTACAGAAAGTTTGTAGAGGACTTCTCCAGAATAGCCTCCCCACTGACAGCTCTCACCAGGAAGAACAGAAAATTTCAGTGGACAGAGGACTGTGAGAACAGCTTCAGCAAGTTAAATAGGAAATTGACCAGTGCTCCCATTTTGACTCTACCAGAAAACACAGACAGCTTTGATATTTATAGTGACGCCTCTAAATTGGGACTAGGAGCAGTACTGATGCAAAATGGTAAGGTGATCTCTTATGCCTCCAGACAACTCAAGGATTATAAGAGGAACTACCCTACTCATGACCTCGAGCTTGCAGCAGTCGTGTTCGCTCTCAAAATTTAGAGACATTACTTGTATGGAGCTCGGTGTAGAGTATATACAGATCATCAGAGTCTGAAGTACTTCTTTACTCAGAAGGTTCTGAATATGCGACAGCGCAGATAGCTAGAGCTGGTCAAAGACTACGACATATACATCCTCTACCACCCAGGAAAAGCTAATAAGGTAGCAGACGCACTTAGCAGAAAGTCCGATGCTACCTTACTATCCCTAGCAGCCATGTCACCGCCCCTACGGAGAGAGATCACAGATTTTGGTCTCGAACTCATAGTGGGACAGCTCTCTACTATGACATTAGCATCTACCCTGCTTGGTGACATCCAGACAGCTCAGGAACAGGATCCTGAAATTTAGAAAATCAAGCAAGGGTTAGCAGAATCAAAAAGTAGAGAACTCAGAGTGTCCGATAGGGGGTATTATACTTCGGTGACAGACTCTGTGTTCCAGATTAGGAGGAACTAAAGAGGAAGATTTTAGATGAGGCTCACAGGACTCCTTATGCGATGCATCCAGGTTCCACCAAGATGTACCAAGATCTAAAGAAACGTTTTTGGTGGCCCGGGATGAAAAGAGACATCGCTAGATATGTTAGCACCTGTCTGACCTGTCAGAGGGTCAAGGCAGAACACCAGAGACCAGGAGGAGTTCTGCAGCCTATCCAGATCCCAGAATGGAAGTGGGAAGACATTTCTATGAATTTTATAGTGGGACTACCCAGAACCACGAATGGTTTCGATGCCATCTGGGCAATAGTCGACAGGTTGACTAAATCAGTCCACTTCTTAGCTATCAGGATATCCTACTCCATGGAGCAGCTAACTCAGTTGTATCTTAAGGAGATCGTCAGACTGCATGGAGTCCCATGGACCATTATATCAGATAGAGACAGTAGGTTCACCTCTCACTTCTGGGAGTGTGTACAGACAGCATTGGGCACTAAGTTAAAGTTCAGCACAGGTTTCCATCCTCAAACAGATGGTCAGACGGAGCGAGTAAATCAGGTACTCGAAGATATGCTCCGAGCATGTGCCCTAGACTTCAAGGGAAGTTGGTGCAAATATCTGAGTTTAGCAGAATTTGCATACAATAATAGCTATCAGGCCACCATCGGCATGGCACCTTACGAGGCTCTCTATGGGCGGAGGTGTAGATCTCCAATCTGCTGGTATGAGAGTGATGAACAGAAAGAACTAGAGCTTCAGACAGATCTGGTAGCAGATACCACAGCAGCTATACAGCAGATCCGCCAAAAAAGCTATGCTGATACACGGCGCAGACCATTAGAGTTTTCAGTTGGGGATTCAGTATTCCTCAGAGTGGCTCCCATGAAGGGAGTAATGCGTTTTGGGAAGAAGGGCAAACTAAGTCCCAGATATGTGGGACCATACCTTATCACTAAAAGAGTTGGCAAGGTAGCATATGAGTTAGAGCTACCACAGGAGATGTCATCCATCCATAATGTATTTCATGTCTCTATGCTGAAGAAGCATATCCCAGATGCCACCCAGGTGATTGAGCCACAGTCGGTACCAGTCCGCGAAGACCTCAGCTATGATAGTCGGCCTATTAAGATAATAGACCGAGCAATTAAGAAATTACGGAACAAGGAGGTACCTTTAGTAAAAGTCATTTGGCAAGATCACACCACAGAAGAGGCAACATGGGAGACAGAAGCTAGTATGAGACAGAAGTACCTAGAGTTATTCTAAGTTTGAGCATGAACTTTTTATAAGGTATGGGGGATTGTAACGCCTGAAAATTCTCAAAACTACTTTATAAATATTCTATGATTTTTCTGGAATTTTAGGATATTTTTACAGAATTTTTAGAGTAGCAGAAGTAGCAAAAATAAATAGAATCGTAGAATAGCCTACGTGGGAATTGAACCCGAGACCTATTGGGTCCTACGACTTATGGTGGCCTCTAGTAACCAAGTGAACCCAGCAGGGCCGTGCTGAAAGGAAAGGGGACCAATAATATTTATGTGTAAGTTGGGCCGAAATTTCCACTTAATATAAATAGGGTATTAAGTGAGGAGTTTTATATATATTTTTTTAACGCAACTTCTCCTCTCCCTCACCCTAGTCACGCCGCCCCTCTCTTCTTCCGTTCCCTTCTCGGCGCCAACCACAAGCACGCCTAGGGCTCCATCCCTAGGGTCCCAAGGGCTTCTTCCGGTGACATCTTGGATACGGGGACGCTTCCCTCCGCGAGAGGAACGAATAGACGCGAGAAGATCGTCGAAAGGATCGTCTTCTCCGGGAATTTAGCGATTAAAATCGTAAGAAAACTAGCGCAGGAGGTAAGAAACCCCTCACCTGCAGTATAAGTAGCTTTCGTGTGATTGCATGCTTTAGTTTAGTAGTTTATGGATTTTTGGCGCATAAGGTATGCAATAGCGCATGCCAAGTGCTCAATAGTATGTTCAGCACAATTAAAATGCGACTTAGGCATTTTAATAGTTTAGCTAAATGCGATAGAAGCATTTAATTAGCATATGCAGTGTTACTACAGCTTATATGGGACTACAGTCCAATGGGTGGGCTCCCACAGTCGCCTCTAGGTTCAGACAACCTAGCTCTAAGTTCAGATAACCTAGAAATAGCAAGATAAGGACAATTCAGCTATAACCAGTATTTTATTTTCAACTGTGGCACTGTACTGGACTAGATGTCCATTGGGTTGGGCTCCCACAGTCGTCCCTAGGTTTAGATAACCTAGTAAACCCTACTAAATTCGGGACTTGCAAACCCGGGTCTAGTTAGGGATGCGCGCATAGCAAGTACAGTTGTCGGGCTCATCAGCAGCATGATTATGTATTTTCATCTATCTATGATAAATAGTTTTCAAAAATCACAAATCAGTTGTGTATACAGTTTAATTCCAGTTCTAGCTCAGTTTTAGTGTAGCTCAGTTCATGCTTTAGCTTAGCTCTCTCTTATTGATACATGTGATAGTTTTATGATCAGTTTTGATTCTGTATTTTGTATGATAGTATGCCATGCCATGCTTTAACATGTTCAGCGTATATTTCAAATAGCATGTTTTCAAATCATAAATTACATTGTATGCATGTTTTGTGAGGTAGATGGTTTCTTACTAAGCGAAAGCTTACAGATACTTTTCCTTATACTGCAGATAAAGGTAAAGGAAAGATGGACTAGCGGAGGCTGGAGGGCAATGCAACGAAGATGTGTGTGCTAAAAGGAGTTTGGAATGAAGATCTCAGGGATTTAGCAAGTCTAACTATTAGAACCTTGTTATTTTTGGTTTCCGCATTTCAGTTTGTTTAAAAATCATAAACTGGTGAAATATGCACCATGCCATGTTTAGAATGCTAGAAAATTGATGATAGAATGCATTTCAGTTAGTTTAGAGTTGGTATATGGGATTTCTGCTCGAACCAGGGCTGAAATCAGGTTTTGATATGAAATCAGAAACCCCAATCGATCAGCCGATCGATTGGAGGCTTCTCGATCGATCCGTTGATCAATTGGGCAGCTGATCCCGCGAACAGAACGCGCCTGGATCGTTCAGCCGATCGATCCAGCCGAGTTTCATCGCGAACAGAAGGTTTGGGGATCGATCAGCCGATCGATCCAAGCTGAACCGCGTACAGCGCATCGTTGAATCGATCATTGGGTCGATTGGACATGCTGGATCGATCAGCCGATCGATCCAGACGCTAGTTCCCGCGTACAGTAGGGTCCTGAATCGATCACTGGATCGATTGACCAACTTGGATCGATCAGCCGATCGATCCAAATTAGTCTCCGTGCACAGTAGTACGCTGGATCGATCCGTGGATCGATCAGAGGCCTAGTACCAGCTGAAAACACTTTAGTTCAGCCCTAGATGATAGCAAAGACCTAGAACACCCCTTCTAGCATAGCCACAGCAATTCAAGGGATAGTTTAAACATTAAGTTCAGATAGTATAGCGATTAACAGAAGCATAATCATTAGTTCAGTAAAATTTTCATCAGATCAGCTTTCCGCACATGAATTAGTTAGCATATTGTGACGATCAGCCTCACAGTCTAGTTAGTAGGAGGCGGGTCATTACAACTGCACCAATCCCATATTACATTATGGGTTCCTTCTTATCATGAGTGTGTTAATCTCTCTGTGTTTAAGATATCGAATGTCCATTAATTAAATGAATTACTGACAACTCACTTAATTAACATCTAGCTCCAAGAGTAGTACCACTCAACTTCATTGTCATGTCGGAACTAAGTCCACCTGTAGGGTTTACATGACAATCCTTATGAGCTCCTCAAGGGGACATCATCATCCTAATAAATAGGACACAGTTTCCTTCTATAATCAACAACACACCATATAAATAATATTATTTCCAACTTATCGGGCCTATTGATTTAACGAATAAATCTCACCCTTTGATAAATTAAAGAAATAAATACTAAGTACATGTGCTTGTTATTATATCAGAATTAAGAGTACGCACATCTATAATAACAGAAGTTCTATTCTTTTATGCAGTCGGTATAAAAGGAACAACCTCAAATGGTCCTGCTCTATACACACATAGTGTACTAGTATAATTTTATAGTCAAGATAAATTAGTACCAAATTATACTACAATCATTCTAATGGTTTGTCTCAATCTATCTTAGTTGTGAGCTTCTATTTATAATTTATAAGGAACTGATAACATGATCTTCTGTGTGACACCACACATCATGTTATCTATAATATAAATTAAATAGACAATTACATTTAATTAAATGTAGACATTTGACCAATGTGATTCTCATTTCAAAATAAATGTTTATACAAAAAGTTAGGCTTTTAGTATATATTCTAACAGACCGGACGTCTGGCAAGTAAGTTAAGGTAAGTCACTGGAGGGGAGTGACTTGGTGAAGACGCGTTCCCCATTTGAGGGAATAGTAGGCGTCGATCCAACTTAGAACCATTTCGAAAATCTAAGTTGAGATCGTGACTAGATTCCGGTCTCGGTGAGACGGAATCTAATTACTACTCTTTTATTATATTTGTGTTAACTCTTTTTTTTGCAGGGTAGTTTAGCTTTTATTTTTGCCTCGGACTAGCACTTTCTTACAGGAGAAGGACTTTCTGAAGAAAGGTGGTTCGGGTGCCCAGAATGGATCCGGGCGCTTAGAATCGGTCCGGGCGCCTGGAGGCAAGAAATCTATCTTATCGTCATGAGGAGCGCACTGATTGACCGGACCTACGTCACGGTCCAGGTTCCCGGAAGGGATCTGGGCACCCGGAGCATCCTATATAATGAGGTCTCGCCCTAGAGTAAAAAAAACACAACAACATCTTCCAACGACTACTCTACTGCACTGTGCTCCTGCGACGCTGCTTCTCCAATAACCTGCTAAAGTTTTTTTCTTTCATTATTGTCGGTATTTTTCTTAATAGTTCTTGTACTCAATATTGTAATCTGATTTTGCGAACTATTAGTGATTGCCCAACGAAAATACTCAACGAGTGCGGGCCTTGGAGTAGGAGTCGACCAAGGCTCCGAACCAAGTAAATTAGTTTGTGTTAGCATTGTTTTGCTTTTATTCTTCCGCTGTACTTACTCTAATTCGATATGATAATTTTTCGATCGCTATTCACCCCCCCCCCCTCTAGTGACTTTCACGATCCAACAAATCCTCTATGGGCTATCCAAACATTTTGGACTGTCAGATTCTGACTTTGTTTTATACCCTACAAAACAAAGTTAGCACAATATAGATATGAAAAATAAAGCATTTGATAGTCTTTGGACTTTCCAGTTCTGACTTTGAGTTTTTCAAAAACCCTAGGTCGAACCGACGCCTACTATTCCCTCACCGGAGAATGTGTCCTCACCTACTCCTCTCAGGAGAGTTTACCTGTTGCTAGATTGATCCTCCAGACCAACTGAACTTTTGCTCAGCGTCTGAAGCTTCCTGTCTTCATGCTGATCAGCAACAAAAATGTTAAAAGACAACACCCCTACGACAATGGTTTTAAGAGAAAGCGTTGTGTATTTGCTCAAAGACAATGGTTTTTCCCAAAATCATTGTCTTTGAACTCCCATTAAATATAAAAGACAACGGTTTTGGGAAAACTGTTGTCATTGAGTGATTTCTTTTTAAATCAACAACACTTTTTACAACGGTTTTCTAAATCCGTTGTCTTTAAGCGCTTTTTTAGCGGCTACGACAATAGTTTTGAAAAAACCGTTGTAATCGACTTTGGTCATTTTCCCCCTCACTATTTTGCTTTCCCTCGCTGTTTCCTTTTCGGTGTCGTGTTTTCCCCCTTCGTGTTCTTGAACCTAAGCCATTTTTCTTTCCCTCTCCTCATACAATCTCTTCACGCCTCCGCTGGATCTTCCTCCACGACGGTGTGCTCCTCTCGTTTCCTGGTGAGCAGGTTTCTGAGTTCGAGGATCTGCTGCTCCTCCCTTACTTCAATCATATAAAGTTTTGATTTTGGTTCATACCGGCGTTTTTTGTTTTTGATTGATTTTTTTTTTTTTGGAAAATAATGGTAGGCGACAGAGGGGATGCGGGTGAAGCAGAAATGTTTGAGCTCATTTATGGAGATGAAGTGGAAGAAGGTGAGCCGGTACGTGGTGTACAAGATCGACGAGAAGACCCGCGAGGTGATGGTTGACAAAGTCGGCGTCGTCGGCGAGGGCTACGATGGCCTCGCTGCTGCCCTCCCCGCCGACGACTGCCGCTACGCCGTCTTCAACTTCGACTTCCTATCCTGTGACAACTGTCAGAGACGCAAGATCTTCTTTATCACCTGGTACTCTATTGGCTCGTTCGTTAAGATGGCTTTCCTTTTCCTTGATCTTGATTTGATCTAAGAATCATCGATCGTAAAGATCAATAGAAGTTGATGAAAACCCTAGACGTATGGGAAAATGGCATCTTTGTGACCCAAAATAAACATTCATAACTTTGATCTTCTTCATCACCTGGTATTTCTTTTACTATGCAATTATTTCAGAAGAAATCCTACATCTACATCTTTCAGGGGGGAAAAAAGAGATTTACTTCAATAGATTGCATTTCTTTTGCTTCATCTGGATTCGATCTAGAAATCATCAATTGTTTTAGACTGATACCAGTTTTCAAACCCTACACATTTCATAAGAGGACATGTTTATGGCTAAAAAAACCATGCATAACTTGATTTGATCTTAATTTCACTCTGTTAAATATGTCTATTCAATTTATAACCTAAAATAATTCACAACAAAACTTTATCAGTCTCTCATCACAAGCTTATCTTAAGTTAAATTTGTAATATCTTAAACATCTTGAACTATTCTGTTCATAATAACCACTTTTTTATAATCTAGAAATCACCCTTCATCTATGCTCTAAATCTATAAACTTCAACATAAATCAGTAAAGTTAAGTGCTCAACGTCATGGTGGAAAAAAGATGTTCCCTTTAAGTCCACTTTCTCAAGCTTTAACATGGTAGAGGGAGACCATTCCACTAGCTTGAACTTTAATTCCTTAGTTTAATTATAAGTATGGATTTTATATATTTGTTCTTTCTCTATCTTGAAATTATCTAAAATATTACAGGCATATTCTTAACTTCTGTATTAGGGATTTTGGAGGTGATATGAATTATGAAGAAAGACCCCAAGGACCCTTTCTTGCTGCTTAGAATTCTTTGAATTGTGAAGAAAGACCCCAAGATGTTGAACATAAGAGATAGAACTTTCCACTAACATGTTTATATTTGCAATTTGTAGAAGACTCAAAGGAAGAAAAGTGTTGCAAAAAGAAGTAATCCTGTCTTGCTATCAAATGTGTCACGGTCATTACATTTATTATACTGTTACTCTTTGCGTGTTTTGGACAACCCCGAAAAAAGTATATCAATTATTTTTTATCATGATTTATTTGACAATGAGTACGAACTGCTAGTGAACATTAAAGACATCACGCCTTTTTATGAGTTGGAGCCAATATTTGCTAATTGTCTGGTTGCTTACATGTGGTAAGTTTTTGCATCACTCATTTTTTTCCCTTTTATTTGTATTAACATAGTAACATTATTTTGCTTGAATGAAAGGTTTCTCTTCAAAAAGATGAAAAAGGAAAACAAGGTCGATAAGTTCAGATTTGTGGATCCACAAACCCTTCCAGTAATGTCATTTGTATCCAAACTTGACAAAAATGAAAAGACTGAATACTTGAATAGTTGGGCAAGTGTTTTGGCTGATAGGCTGAGTGGTGCAACAAAAAATCAGCTAGTTTTGGTACCTCACAATGTTGGGTAAATAAATAATACAATTTCATTTTTAATAGATTTATTTCAATAATTTTGTTGAATTTATGCATTGACTATTTATTTTGTGCATAGTTGTCATTGGATTTTGATTGTCATTGACCCTTATGTAGAGATAGTTTATTTGTTTGATTCACTTAATCATCGCAATCGTTATGAGGACTGGAAATATGTAGTGGGTATGTGAGTACATATTTGTGAATTTAATTAAGCATTTAATTTAATTTATTACTCATATGTCAACTCTTGTTGTGCAAAGGAGCTTGAAATTGTTCAATTCAAATTTGACATATTCTCAATTTTCTCAAATAATTCCTTTTATTTGACTTTGCTTCTTTATTACTAATTTTTTTTACTAATATGATATGGGTTTGTTAACAGTTCATGAAAACAATTTACTCCAACGAAGAAATTGACGAAGTGCGATCCGAATGGGTGGATTACGTACTAGACTATATTCATTACTAGGTATAAATTACTAGACTTCAAAAGATAGTTGAACACTTTGTTTGTGACTCCATGACTTATTGATTTTGATTCTTTAGTGCCAATAATTTGTTTGTTCATAGCTAGCTATCTTCTTTGCTTAATACTTCATTCTTGCATTTCTACCATGAGCAGAATTAGCTAACATTTGCCTTATTTATTGCCTCTCTTTGTTCTCATCTTTTGCTTTGATATGTCAATACCTAATATACATCCATGTGTTATCTTGTTGATTAAACATTTTGTGAATTTAGTTATAGGTAAAGTCGTGGTGTTCTTATAATTTTGTTTGGCAACCATGTGTTATCTATGGTCAGGACTTCTACTTCCTTTTCCTAAAAAATGGTTGCCAAACATGCGTCGGACAGTGTTTCTTGGTATGTTTCTTTGTGGTCCAAAATTAATAATGGTTGGGTTGTGTGAGTAATTTATTTAGTTGTTTCTGAATTATGCAAGGACTGACAATGCATGTGGAAGTTATCTCTTTGTGAATTGTTAGATGATGACCTTTTGTATCTTATGAGTTGCTCTATAAATTTCTAGTTTGTTCTCTCCTTATGGTTTTCATCTATATGCCATGACTCAATCTTGTTTTTCCTCCTATCTCACAGTCTCCATGTATACATCTTTAATATTTTACCTAGCATTTTTCTACCGTCTAAGGAATATCTGATATCTGTTGGGATGTCCTAAATTCTGTACCTTGTTTGTTTCATTTGCTAGTTTAATTTCCTTGTCTTATCCTATAATTTTTTTTTTTTACAATTGCATTTTAATTTTTACTATGCTGAACTACATACTTTGTTGATGACTCCTTGAGCATAATACTACTATGGCAGAAGTACATTGGAAATTCATTGTTGATGACATTTTTATTTCCTACTTCCATCTTGTTGGACCTTGCAAGTATCATCGCGAATGACAATTATGATGCTTCATCAAGCTCAACTATGTTAATCTATATGCATGTTAGTGATTACTTGAGAATGAAATGAAGAGCTTGTAAAGGCATTTCGTGTATGATCCATAGTATATTGATATAGAAAACATCTATATACTGTAGTTTGATTTCTTAATAGTTTGCTATATAGACTGCATGTTAGTTTGGTCAAACGAGTGACGAGGAGGTATAATTCTCAAGGAAGAAAAGATCACTCCTTCTTTTGTGTTGAGTATAATGGAATTTTGTCCTGCGTGAATGGATGTTGCCAACTGTTTCTTAATACACACTGATTTGTATCGTTTTGTTTGACTTGTGTAGCATGAAACAACACCTAATATCTGTTCTATCTTTTATTGCTTGTTTTCTAGGAATTCGTGTTGTCATGTAGACTATAATCTGGAATTCTGGAATTTGATAAGTTTTGCTAAATTTTTCTCTTGTAGGTCAGGCAATTCGTGAGGCTTGAGTTTTTTTAATGCAAGAAGTGAACTTTGTTAGGATGTAGCTTGCCTTGCTAATTTGTAAATTAAAAGCCATATGGAGAACAACAAATGGAAAACATGTTATTTAATGTATATGGAGAACAGTTGTAAAATACCGGAAATAGGCGAATATTAATAAGGGATTTTTCCGGAATTTTTGGACATTTTTCGGGAATTTTTCGGAGCTCGTATGGACGAGTTAACGGGAACAAGAACGGGGTCCGGAAAATGCCTGTTTAGGCTACCCAATTTAAGCGAGGAAAAGATTATATTTATATATCCTTTTCCTTTTTATTTTCTTATTTCTTTTTCCTTTGCTTTTATCGCCGTTTCTCTCTCGCCGAAACCGTGCCGCGCCCCTTCTTCCCCACGCGAAATCTCTCTGCCCTAACCGCTGCCGCCCGCGGTGGTTCCTCCTCCTCCTCGCGACAGAAACCCCTCGGCCAGCAGGGGCTCGCCGGAAGGAAGATCAGTTTCGTTGCATCGCGTCGCCGCCACCGGCCGAGTCGACGCCGACCCTTCTTCTTAGCCTAGCGCCGACAGCCGGCCGCCATCGTCTGTGCCTTAGATCGCCGGGAGCCGAGAGCCGCCGTCGCACAGAGCAGTGCCGGCCACCAGATCTGTTCCGAGACCCCCTCACTCTCGATCACCCCTGCGCCAACACCGTGCCCTAGCTTGTAGCCGGCTCCGACGCCACTGCCTTGTTTCGTGTTTGAGCAGCCGGCGATCGCAGGGATCTTCCTCACCAGTCCCGTGCCCTGGGTTTGATTTTTACAGTCGGCCTTGCTTCATTTTTTCTCGGAGACAAATCGATTAAGGTAAGGTTAGGTTGTTAATTAGGTTGGTGTTTAGATCTATGATTCCCATAGCTTGATATTTGTTCTTGTTCTGATCAAGGATATTATTGCTTGATACCATATTGATCTGTTTCGTGGGAAGAATTTCCAGCAAGGTGCTGTTCTGTGGTTTGTTTTGGGTTCGGCAGCTTTCTAACAGCGGCTACTTTTCTTAGGCAGCAACGTTTCTGCTGGGAATCTAGGTAAGGTGTAGGATAACAGATCCTTGTAGTAGATTCTGTGTTGGTTGGACTATTATGATGGTAGATGTGAGTTAAGTTTATATGATGAATTAGGTTATGTATAGAATTGGATTGGTATTGAATTTAATCCATTGCTTGTTTTGTTATATGGGATCAATTCCATTTCTAAGGAAGGATAAGGTTATTAAATAGGTTTGGAGATTTTTATTTAGTTATATAGCTAAATACATTATCTGTTTGATAACACAGGACTTTGACGCGAGACGGTATCTCGACGTTGGATTGGACATTTCTTATTTGGAGGCGGGTACTTTTGACTCTTGTTGTCTTTGATATGCTTAGTAATGGAATTAACATGTTTCATTAATTATGTTTCTTATCTATTTCGGTTAATCACTACCCAAATCTTACATGCTTGATTGATTGATTGGTTTTGCATCTCAGGTATATTTTTACCTGTTTATACATGCTTATAGGGGTAGTGATATGCCATGCTTGACCATGTTCAGGACCTAGGTTTTTATACCTTCTGTGTACCTTGATTTGATATGATTCTTTGACCTAGGGTGCACATTTCTATATATATGGATTAGGTCAGGATGTTTATATGGTTATTGCCATGCATCATTTGCATGATTGCATGCTGTGCGATAGTCCGCTCCATTATTGCTGAGCACATCGCCAGTTACATGGATCTGCACACACCACCACTCATGGGTTAGTGGTCGATTCAGGCTGAGTGTGTCGCAGCAGGGACTCTGTTAGGCACCGTTGGTCCGCTCATGGGTAGTGTGACACAACGAGTTATCCGTCTTTGAGTACCGGGAGTTGAGAGCATTGCGCTCCCCCATCTATGATTTGGGGTAGGAGGATAGGTGTACTCCGACAGCATCCCGTCCACTCGGTCACTCATCAGGAGTAGTGACGACAGAGTGCACGGTTGTCACAGCCCTACCCACTCGGCCTCACTTTTGTATGAGATGATCGATTGGCGTCAGGGGTGACCAGGACGCATCATTGGCATCATACGCATGATGCATTTATTGCTTGTGTTTGTGGTTGCTGCATTTATATGCTGCATATTGTTTGGATGCCTATGTTTGACATGCATACAGGATTCCTATACCACTCGGACTGTTTGACCTTATACTCAGGACCTGGTTAGTACAGCATTCTCCTGTTTACTTCAGATGCATATTTATATCTTTCTTATATCAGGAGACTGTACGCATGATTAGTGTTAGGTGTTATTTCTTTACTTTGCATATCAATTGTACCTGCTGAGTGTTGGACTCACCCCGCCTCCATTGTTGATATTTTCAGGTTGATGCTGTCAGGAGAGAGTTCCAGTTGCTGGTCCCTGCAGACCTCGAGGATAGGATTTGGTTTCCGTTTTGGTTTCTTTTCTGTTCTAGACTATTTAAAACTTGTTATGTTTTAGATTTATTCCACCTATGGACGTTGTATGGATTTTATGATGTCGATGAAATTGGATTTGGTTTTATTCTACTACATGCCTGCCTGAACGGCAGAAGAGGTAAGAAAAAAATCGGATTTGGGCTTTACGAGTGTAGTTGAGTAGGGTGGATTTCGAGTCAGAGTATTATTATTGCGTGGTTGTGTCAGCTAGAGGCTGAATATATATATAAACTGCGTGGTGATTGATTTTATTTATTGTTATGATTCCAGCCGCTTGTGGCTGAGTATTTAGTGCTTGTAGAAATTTTTGATTGTCCGTCGTACAGGGGAGATGCTGCCGAAATTTTCTCGGACAGGGACTCCTCTGGGGGCGTGACAACAGTAATGGAAAACATGTGTATTTTGATGAGTAACAACTCATTTTGTATATTTTTTGTATATGTGTGGCTACAAGATGAATTATATATGATGTTTATTTTGGATTTAATGTAGTAAATATTTAGTTTTGTATTGGTGGTTTACTTATATTAAAATAAGATTGGTTGTTTGGTATTAATGAACATTAAATACAACAGTTAAAAATATTGTAAAAATTATGTAAACCACAACGGAATTTTTTTGTAAAAAGTGTAAAAGAAAATGGTTTATATCTGTTGTAAAAAGAGTCTACCACAACAGTTTATTTCTGTTGTTGAAATTATCAACCACAACGGTTTTAAAACGTTGTCGTATCCTTCGTAAACAAATTTTGAACATATAAACAACAATGGATAAAAACCGTTGTCAAATGTCTACAAAGACAACGGATTCAAAACCGTTGTCGTAGAGCAATACATTCTACAACACCCTTAGTTACAACGGTTTTTTGACCCTACGACAACGGATAATATCCGTTGTCGTTTGTAGTTTTTGTTATAGTTAACGTTTGCTCCATGACCCGTCCAGGCTTACACCCGATTCGCGACACCAGGATTTCAACCTAGAGTCCCCGACTCTAGGATTTTACCTAAAGCACTCGACCCGCCAAGACTTTCCACCTAGGGTTACCACCCCCTAGGACCTAGGGTTACCACCCCTTAGGGTTTTCCACCTACCTAACCACAACTAGGATTTTTCCTCACCTAGGGTTACCGCCCCTTAGGACCTAGGATTACCACCCTATACGGTTTTCCACTTGCCTAACCGCATCTAGGACCTTTACCTAAGAACACTTAGGATTTTCCTGCAAGCTCATTCAAACTTGTTAGATTACAAGACAACTTAACTTTGGACACTTTAACATAATCAAAACCCAGGTTCGATCATCGGATGCTTCCCGGACCAACACATCTTTCGCAACCGTCGGTCTAGTCCCATATTGCTGATAATTTACGGTCATAATCTTGATAAGTTCTCTGACCTGAGTAGATGCCTTGTTAACTAGAGCCCCTCCACTAGCTGCATCAACCATACTTCTGACCATGGGGCACAATCCCTCATAGAAGTATATAATCAGTAGTTGATTGCTTATCTGGTGCTGAGGGCAACTAGCAACAAGTCCTTTAAATCTCTTCCAATATTGTTGAAGCGATTTTGCTATGAATATATGGACTCCACAAATACTTCTCCGAATAGCTGCAATCCTAGAAGTAGGAAAGAACCTCACCAGAAATAGTTTCTTCATCTCTATCTAGCTGGTGATAGAGTTGGGTGGGAGACAATACAACTAATCTTTTGCTGAATCCGCCAGTGAGAATGGAAATGCTCTAAGTCTAACATCATCTTCTGATGCGCCAAGTGGGTTCCATGAAGAGTATACCATATCCAATTCATGTAGATGTCTGTTGGGATCTTCACCAGATAGTCCAAGAAACTTTGGTAATAGATGTACAATAGTCCATAACTCGAAGTCTGTCTCTAAATCAGAATAGCAAATATAGAATGAATCAACTGACAAATCTGGTGCCCAAATTTCTTTGAGAGTCTTTTCAGTATCATTCTCCATGTTGCTCATCAAATCTGAGGTCTTGATCACACTGAACATTGAAACTCTTGAACTATTGATGACACAAAAGAGATTTCCTGGTCTTACCTGAAACACTCATGCAAATACCATAAAAAACATAGGAAAATATACAAAATAGAATGCGTGCACACAAGAGATAAAATAATTAAGCCCTAATAATTTTTTTGAATTTTAGCAACCACAAAAGAAATGAAAAAATAGAAAAAACAATCCAAAGATCACCAAACACCGCTACACATCCCCGACAACGGCGCCAATTTTTTGATATAGTCGTGAATGATATCAAAAATGATTTTAAGTTCTGAACCCCCAATAACTACACAAATGCAGTATAGAATTGATTCAGGTCATCTCCCAACGAATGCAACGATAGGATGATAATCTAGGATTGTTTGTTATTCCTATTTTTGGGATTTTAATATGAAAATGAGGGTTTTGGATTTTAATTCTAAAGCTAACAAATGAAAAGTGAAGCAAGTAGGAAACTAATCTAATGTTAGAATGAAATATAACTAAGTGTCAACAATTAATCCATAATACATTGTCACTCTACGTTATGATTTAACCGTCAACACAATTAAACTAAGGAAGGAAATATCAAAGAATTAAATAAAACCTAATCTAATAAATAAAAGACAATGCAAGTAATAAAGCTAAGCCTAACCTAACTACAATTACAAAAAAATAAAAGACAACATGAAGTAATGCATAAAATGAAACATAAAGCATGAAATGAAACCTAAGCTAATCTATCCTAATTGCATTCAAATGAAGAACTAGAACTTAAATAAATTGGAAGAACAAGACAAGCAAGAATTAAACAAAGTAAAATGCATCAAATTGAACCTAACTAATGGTTGAAGCAATTCATCAAACACTTTGTAGGCATGAATTAAGTTGAACTAAATACGTGCAGAGTAAACATGGAAGATCAAGTTTGCTACAAGCATTCAACAAGAAGCATCATCACAAGCAAATTGACACAATGAATAAACATTAACATGAATAAAACTAAGTTAACTAAACCACACTCAACACTTCTACTTCAATTCCAAGGACTACCCTTCGTCGTCACACGAAAGACCCAACTCCGGAACCCCTAAAGCCAGTGGTCAGCAGTGAAGAACCGATGGACAACTTGCTTCGACAACAACGATGGAGATGAATGAATCTTCCAATGAAGAACCCCTTCGCTAGAAGTTGACCAGACTAGAATGAATGCACTGTGGAAGGGGATGAATCGTCGTCGCTGCCTCCTTGCCCTACCACCTGAACCCCAGGTGATGAAGCTGCCAGAAAGTAGCTAGAAGGTGGAGATCACACCGGAGAACCCCTCCGATGAGGTGGATGATCAGAATTGCTACTGAAACTCGCTGCTCCTGCCACTTGTGCTCGCTATCATTGCCGCTCGAAATCAAGAAGCTTAGGAGTGGACTGTGGATGGTCGACCGACGACAGTGAAGAGAAGAAGAGGGGTCATCGACCGGTGGTGAGGAAGAAGAAAGAGAGCGCCGGTGGGATTTGTCACGTGCCCTAGATGAAGAACGTGAAGCAAAGATATTAGCATTCTGTGTCGTCCGCGTGAAGCCTTAAGAGAAGATTTCTCTCTTTCGATCTAGGTCGTCCATTCAATAGGAGTGGATGTAAGGTTCAGATTTGATAATAGAGATGATGGGTGGCTTGATCTTTTCTTGATGAAGCAAAGGCCTAGATTGTTTCAAATCTGGATCAAGGGCAGGATGCTTAGATTTGAATGAAGGGACAAGATCTCACTAGATCTTGATCAATTGTTCATATTAATTCAACTTGATCTCCTCCATTTGACCACCAAATTAATACAAATTCGATCCAACTTGAACATAATCCATGGCTCTTTAGATTTCCTACAAAACCACATTAAAAATATGAGATTAAACTCTACAATTTGTAATAAATTACAATTAAGTCTAAAATAAATTCCTACTCATAAAACATAATATTAATACCGAGTTAAGCATATGAGAGGATAAAAATACTAAGTATAAGAGCCAAAATAATGCACAAAAATACTTGTTATTGTAGGATCGAAAAGAATTTAGATATCTCCACAATAGTATGATATTGTCCACTTTGGGCCTAAGCTCTCATGGTTTTGCTCTTGGGCTCTACCCAAAAGGCCTCTTTCCAATGGTGATATCTTTTCTTTTATAAACTCATCCCATGTGTTTTCAATGTGGAACTATATTTGCAACATTGCAACCCCAACAATCCCCCCATCAAATAAAGGACCACAGGCTTCCCACGTCTGATCCTTGACCCACCAGGTCTTCCTGCCCCTCAGTTCACCCGACCTACTAGGACTTCCTTGCTTTGCCGCAACTAGGACTTCCTGCCTGGTGTCTGGTCCTTTTGATCTAAATATAGGAACCCCTACTTTCTTTGTTCAAGGTCAATGTTGTACCCACATGACTCAATCAAACCATAGCTCTTGTGCACAGTCGGCGGTTAAACCTTCTAGCAGTCCGAGCTCTGATACCAATTGTAGGATCAAAAAGAATTTAGAAATCTCCACAATGGTATAATATTGTCTACTTTGGGTCTAAGCCTTCATGGTTTTACTCTTGGGCTCTACCCAAAAGGTCTCTTTCCAATAGAGATATCTTTTCTCTTATAAACCCATAATCTTTCTCATATGTTTTCAATGTGGGATATGTTTGCAATCTTATAACCCTAACAGTTATCAGTACCATAACTTAAAACCTGAGTTCGCTATCATCTTTGTCTTCTCGCTTACCCATTTTATCTCTTATACACACAAAATACTAATTCTTCTCCTAATCATCGTATCTACTACCTCTATTGATTTACCAGTGAGGGTTCATATATTTCATGTGTTGGTGCAGTTGGCACCAATAATCAAACCTGAGTTTTGATGAATGAAAAATAAGTTAAAGCTAGATGTGTTGTGATCTAACCTTGTTACCGAGTGTGCAGGGTTGACTAACTTGACATGTCAAGAGGACCAGACACAAAGTAGGAAGTCCAGTCAGGATGTGCGATTCTCGATTGATGAAGTCCAGATATGGGATTCTAGCAAGAAGTTGGGATGTTCAATTTTTGATGAGTTGAAGTCTGGATGTGAAATTTTGACAGGGGGTCAGGATGTTCGATTCCTGATTGCCAAAATCTGAGTGTGTGGTTCCAACATGAAGACCTGGTGGGTCAGATTGGACGTTGAAGAGGTAACTCGATATTTGGTAAGTGGAGGTAAGTAACTGGAGGAGAGTGACTCAATGAGGGCGCATTCCTATTTGAGGGGACAGTAGGTATCGGTCTAATTTAGGTTCATTTTGAAAAACCTAAATTGAGAATATGATTAAATCTAGGTCTAGAGGATGAGATATAATTAATACTAAACTATTTATTTTTATTGTGCTAACTCAGTTTTGTAGGTTAGATATTTTGTGTTGAACTAACATATTTTACAAGGTAAAAGGAGCATAAAATGCCTTGGGTGAACAGTACCCGATACACCTTCCATGCGAAGGAATGCGCCTTGAGTACTGTTCATGGAAGGCGCCTTCAAGAGCTTGGAAGACGTCTTCGATCAAATAAAATTAGACTTCATTGACGATAAGAGGTGGGTTATTTGGAATGAGATTTGGTAGGTTGAAGGCGCCTTCAGTGCTATGGAAGGCGCCTTCAACCTAGAGGTTCCACTGTACAAAAATTTTGTACAAAGGTCTGAACCTTTTCCTAGCTACCATGTGTTCTTTTAAATTAAATTTTGGATCGCCTGCGGAACTTAACGCATTTGATCCAAAACTTAATCTATTTGTTCTTTTAGGTTTTGACTTGGATCTCCTGCGGAACTTAACACGTTCGACCCAAATCACCTTAAGTTATTAATTCCATTAAATATTAATTTCCATAATCGGTTCCCAGTACTGACGTGGCGAGGCACATTGCCTTCTTGGATATGGGAGCAACCACCACCGACTAGACAAAACCTTTTATAGAAATCTAATATTTAATTTCCTAAAATAACTTTAGGTTAACCGAAAAGAACAATCAAATCACAAGGAAAAGAAAAAATAAAAGAACACAACATCGAAAAACATATTCAAAATTCTAGAATCGTAAACCTCTTGTATTTGGTATTATTTCCAAAAATAACTAGTATGATGCGGAAAGAAAAATTACTAGTTATACCTTTTAGAAAGACCTCTTGATCTTCTACCGTATTCCTCTTCTAACCTCGGACGTTGTGTGGGCAATGATCTTCCGAGATGAGAAACCACCAACCACCTTCTTCTCCTCCTAGATAGGTTCGGCCACAAAAGAAGCTTAACCAAGGATGAAGAATTAAACACCAACCAAGCTCCAAGAGATGCTAGCTTTCTCTCATTCTTCTTCTTCTTCTCCAAGTAGTATCCGGCCACCACAAGAACTCCAAGAGGGATGAAGTATTCGGCCACCACAAGAGGAAGAGAGGGAGAGGATGATGGCCGGCCACAACACCAAGGAAAAGAGGGAGAGAAAATAATAGAGGTTGTCTCATGAAGGCACCCTCACCCCTTCTTTTATATTCCTTAGCCTTGGCAAATTAGAAAATTTATTTATAATAAAATTTCCTTAATTTTCCTTGACAACAATTAATTAAGAAAATTTTAATAAATTTTCCTAATTAATTGTATGTGGCCGGCCACCTCATGTAGAGCAAATAGGATAATTTTAATCAACAATTAAAACTTCCTTATTTGTCTTTGGAAATTTTAAAAAAATAAAATTTCCTTTTAAAATCTCTTCATGGTTGATAAAAAGAAATTTCCATAATTTTAATTTTACAACATGTGAATAATTTTTAAAGAGAAAATAAAATATCTCACCAATCTACAAATAAGGAAAGAGATCTAATCTCTTTCTTTAATCTTTTGTAGATCTTTTACAAGAGAGATATTTTAATTTTAATTCTCTTTAATAAATTATATCTTCCACATAATAAAAATTAAAATTAAAATTCTTTTTTAATTTAATTATGGTCTGCCCTACTAGCTTGGGTTCAAGCTAGGGCCGGCCACCCTAAACCCATGCTTAGGCCGGCCCTAGCTTGGTTCCCAAGCTAGCTTGGCCGGCCCCCTTTAGGTGGGTATAGAAGGTAGGTATAGGTGGGTATAGTACTCTATAAATAAGAGGCTACGATAGGGACCGAGAGGAGGAATTAGTTTTGGTCTCCCGATAAAATTAAGCATCCCGTGTTCGCCCCGAACACACAACTTAATTTTATCAATAATAATTCATTCCACTAGAGAACTATTATTGAACTACCGCACCAATCCCAAATTACATTTTTGGGCTCCTTCTTATTATGAGTGTGTTAGTCTCCCTGTGTTTAAGATATTGAATGTCCACTAATTAAGTGAGTTACTGACAACTCATTTAATTAATATCTTAGTCCAAGAGTAGTACCACTCAACCTTATCATCATGTCGGACTAAGTCCACCTGCAGGGTTTAACATGACAATCCTTATGAGCTCCTCTTGAGGACATTATCAACCTAGTATCTCTAGGACACAGTTTCCTTCTATAATCAACAACACACACTATAAGTGATACCATTTCCCAACTTATCGGGCTTATTGATTCATCGAACTAAATCTCACCCATTGATAAATTAAAGAAATAAATATCAAATATATGTGCTTGTTATTATATTAGGATTAAGAGCACACACTTCCATAATAACTGAGGTCTTTGTTCCTTTATAAAGTCAGTATAAAAGAAACGACCTCTAATGGTCCTACTCAATACACTCTAAGTGTACTAGTGTAATTATATGATCAAGATAAACTGATGCCTAATTACCCTACGCCCTTCTAATGATTTGTTCCTTTCCATTTTGGTCGTGAGCTACTGTTTATAATTTATAAGGTACTGATAACATCATCTTCTGCATGCGACACCACATGCTATGTTATCTACAATATAAATTAATTGAACAACTACAAACAAATGTAGATAATTTGACCAAATGTGATTCTTTATTCAAAACAAATGTTTACAAAAGCTTAGGCTTTCAGTATACACTCCAACAATCCCACTTACTAAGACTAGTCATATATCTTCTACCATACATCTGATTCACATTCCCTCCACATGCCTATCGAAAGCTTTCGCCGGAAGGGCCTTAGTGAAAGGATCTGCCAGGTTATCCGCTGATGCAATCTTGGCGATGACAACTTCTCCTCGCTTCACGATATCTCGTATCAGGTGGTACTTGCGCTCTATATGTTTACTTGCCTTATGAGCTCGTGGTTCCTTCGAGTTTGCAACTGCACCGCTATTATCACAATAAATTGTGATGATTTTGGGCAAACTAGGAATCACATCTAAGTCCATTAGAAAGTTCCTTAGCCATACTGCTTCTTTAGCTGCCTCAGAGGCTGCTACATACTCAGCTTCCATGGTTGAGTCCGAAACGCATTTCTGCTTAACACTCCTCCATGAAATGGCTCCACCTCCTAAATTAAACACATAGCCTGATGTAGACTTACTGTTATCCCTATCTGATTGGAAATCTGAATCCATGTAACCCACAGGGAGCAAATCATCTGCTTGATAAACTAGCATATAATCTCTAGTCCTTCTCAGGTACTTTAATATATGCTTTACTGATCAAGCCAATCTGTCACATCCGCTAATCATATTAATAAAATTAGATATCATCTCGTACATAGCATTGCATACATTAGGCTTCCTACAGCCGAAGCATAAGGAACTGCTTTCATGTCCTCTATCTCTTTTGATGTCTTCGGAGACATCTCTTTAGATAGAGCTATTCCATGCCTAAAAGGTAAGAAACCTTTCTTGGAATCCTGCATGCTAAAACGAGCAAGGATTGTATCTATATATGAAGCTTGGGACATACACAACATTCTTTTCTTACGATCCCTTATAACTTTGATCCCAAGAATGTGTGCACAATCTCCTAAGTCCTTCATATCAAATTGTTTGGACAACCATACCCTTACATCTGATAATACCTTGACATTGTTGTCAATTAACAAAATATCATCTACGTATAGTACAAGAAATACCACCACGTTTCCGTTACACTTCTTGTATACACAAGACTCATCCGGACACTGAATAAATCCATATGACTGGATTACTTCATTAAACCGGATGTTCCAAGACCTTGAAGCTTGCTTCAGTCCATAAATGGACCGATTGAGCTTGCATACTAGATGCTCTTTGTCTTTTTCAACGAACCCTTCTGGTTGCTTCATATGGATGTTCTCTTTAAGACTTCCATTAAGGAAAGCTGTCTTGACATCCATTTGCCAAATCTCATAATCCATATGAGCAGCAATGAATAAGAGTATCCGGATAGACTTAAGCATGGCTACCGGTGAAAAGGTTTCCTCATAATCGATTCCCTCTTTCTGAGTGTACCCTTTCGCAACAAGTCTAGCTTTGAAGGTTTCTACCTTCCCGTCTGTCCCTCTTTTCCTTTTGTAGATCCATTTGCATCCAATGGCTTTTACACCATCAGGTGGTTCTACAAGCTCCCAGACCTTATTAGAGTACATAGACTCTATTTCAGAATTCATCGCCTTTTGCCAAGATGCTGCATCTATATCTTGGAGTGCTTCGTCATATGTTCGTGGATCAGGTTCATGTTTACCCGGGATCAAGTCCGAAGACTCTCCCAAAAACATGAATCTTTCAGGTTGTATCACAACCCTCCCACTACGACGGGGCACAGTCTGTGGTTGTGTATCATGTGTGACACGTGTTGCAGTCTCTTGTGGTACTTCATCTTGTACTGTTGGTACTGAAGTAGACGTGTCCTCTCTAAGTTCTTCTAAAACAACTTTGCTACTGGGCTTGTGATCCATTATATAGTCTTCTTCTAAAAACTGGGCATTGGTGCTAACAATGACCTTCTGGTCTTTAGGACTATAAAATAAACCACCTTTCGTTCCTTTGGGATATCCTACAAACACGCGAACTTCTATACGGGATTCTAACTTATCAGCATCTGGTTTCAGCACATGTGCTGGACTACCCCAAATCCGAATATGTCTTAGACTGGGTTTTCGCTCATTCCACAATTCTATGGGAGTAGAAGAGACTGATTTAGAAGGTACTAAGTTCAGAACGTATACTGCTGTTTCCAGAGCATATCCCCAAAATGAATTTGGTAATTCTGAATAACTCATCATCGATCTAACCATCTCCATAAGAGTCCTGTTCCTTCGTTCTGCTACACCATTCTGTTGGGGTGTTTCAGGTGCAGACAATTGGGATTGAATCCTGTTACTCTCCGCAAGTGTACGGAAATGTGGCAAGTAATATAAAAGATTATCATATCCACAGGGACTGGAATAAGCACTAGAAATGTCTCAATGCGAATTAGCTAAACAACTATCCAATCGTTTCAAAAGCAAAGTAAAGGTAAACAAATCTAATATTAAAGATCAACAAACAAGAGTTTAGAGTTTTGGGTTATGATAAAGGAAGATTCTAGGAGTTTCGGTTTCTTTGTAAGATTTTTTGAATGTAAATGGTTCACCAATTCTTATCCCTCAATTGCCAAACATGTAGAAAGTTGCCGGTTCCCTCTTGCAATAGACAACCGGCTAAGGACTGAGAAATGTATCTAAATAGGATTAATTAGACATGAACCTATGTTGTCCTTACACAGAAGTGCACCTATTACTATGCCTTCCTCGGATATCAACGTAGAAGCCCACGACTCATTAATCTATCAAGAAACAAGAAGCTAATCATAAAATCCATTCTACTCTCTTGAATATCCCTATTTCCTCTTCAAGATTATCTCTCAAACGTCCTTACACGGGCTTGCACCTGTCATGTGGATCCCTCGGATGATCGAGCGAGAGTTTATCTTTACAAAGTCCATAAGAAATCCAAACAATCAATCAAGAATGAGAATTAAGCACAAATCACCATCAATCATTCAAGATCTAATTGATACAAGCAAGATAATGTCATTGAAACAAGAAAATGGCAAATCCATAAGAGATTACATCAATCCATCATACAAATACTCCCTTAATCCTAGAATACAAGATCTACTCCATGAATCGAGAAAGAAAATCCGAAGAAATAGAGATTACAAGCTTTCCTTGAATCCCAATCCAAGAAAACAAGAAGAGAGGAAAAAGAAATATGAAGCATGTCTTCTTGGATCCAATCCTTGCTCCGAGTCGAAATCGTCGAGATCTCCCTTAGAATCGCAAATCCTCCCAAGAATGGGAGGAAACCACCAAATCTTGCTTTCTCCCAAAGGGAGAGTCCCCTTCATGAAGAAGGGTTTAAATAGAGGAGGAATCGGGCGCCACACGGCCCGTGACACGGTCGTGTGGTCAGCAGCTCCCTCTCGCTGCAGTGTGTGACTCCACACGGCCAGAACCCCTCTGCTCTCTGGAAATGCTACAGTGGTGTGGTGCACACCACACACTGCTTCTCTGGAAGTCTCACATGGCCGTGTAGATCCACACGGCCTGTAAGGCTTCTGCTCTGGTTGGCTTCAAATCTTGACACGGCCGTGATGTTCACACGCCATGTCATCTTCCTCTTGTTGGTGCCAAACTCCACGGCCGAGCTCCATACAGGTCAGGTGTGAGGTCTGACGGTGCTTTCTCCTTCGTTTCCTCAATGCATGCCCAAGATGTAGATTCTTCACCAAATCGACTCCTGTATGAGAAAATGCACAAAAGCAGATCTCGAACCAAAAGAGTAAATATGCTAAAAGGAAAGTGGAAGTATAAAATGCATAGATCAAGCATGCTCAAAGTATGTAAATGTGCGTAAAACATGCATAAAGAGTATATAATCTCGCACATCACACCCCAGACTTAAACCTTTGCTTGTCCTCAAGCAAAATCTGCAATCTAAATTCATATGTTCTACAACACATTCATAAAATCCAATGCACTTTCCTAACTCTATCAAAAGTTTCATTAACAAGCTTGATCATGGAAACAAGTAAAGTATGGTTCAAACATAAGAATCTTGTCTTGCAATGTAAAAGTAACTCAACACCCTTCAAGTTTCAATCCATGTCCTAGTCAAGTCATCATCAAATTTGAATTCCTAATGTTTCCAGTGAAAGACAAGTAACCAGTGATAGGCACTTACTTACCGTTCACTTGGTTCATATTTCTCAACTAACCCAAGGTCTCAAAGGTGTGCTCAATCTCAAGAGAAACTAAACAGTCATTTCCCCAGTAACCTAACTCGGTCTCAAAGGGGTGACTTGCTAGATTCCACTCATGACAACTGTTTTTTATATCCCTTATTATTTTTTTTTTTTTTAGTGTTTGCATTGTGCAAAACTTATTCACAAATGTACTTTTAGCACACATGTTGGGATATTTTGATTTTTCCAAATGAGCTTTAATGATTTGAGCCTCATCCAGTAACCAAAATGAAAGTTGAGAAATCACCATGGAAACCAAGTACTAAACAAACAAGATGAATCATGACTATTTCAATGACATCAACTATTCAAGCATCAAGCACAAGTGTAGTGAAGATAAAATCCTTAAGGTTGAACCAAAACTAAAACTCATCACCATAAGATTCTTAGCTTATTAATGCTTCCCAAGATAGAAAAAAGAACTACACAAAGTTTACTACTAGCATCATTCGAACATCATGAATCAAGACAATAATCGTGCTAACATTTCACTTGAATCCAAGAAAGCATATAAGTGAAGATTTGATGTTCTCAAGATGTATGCCACAAAAAATCAAAACAAAATGCAAAATATAAGCAAAAACAAAAACAAACAAAGCAAATCAAATGCATCTACTGCATCCCCCCAGACTTAAATTTTTCATTGTCCCAATGAAAACTAAAAATAATGTGGAGGAGATTTTAAGAGAAGTTACCAAGTGATGAGCTCCAAATGGTTGACATTCATGTTTTTTTTTTTTAAGATACTCCTCCATCTAATACTCACATTCCTCCACAACTTTGAATTCTACAAAAATAGGATAGATAAGAAAAATTAAGTAGAGGATACATGTTCAGAAATGAAACTAGAAAGAACTAAAGACATGAATGAAAACAAGGAAAATGAACTTGGGTTGCCTCCCAAGAAGCGCTTGTTTAAGGTCATTAGCTCGACCACCTCATTAGATTCATCTAAATCTTGCTCTTGGAGGGGTAAGATATTTTAGAACCTTCTTACCAAGGGTTCTTATTATGGAGAGAGCTTTAAACATTGGCATTAAAAATTGAAGTAACACTCTCTCCATCCTCGTCTTCTTGGAAATTTTTTCAGGTGGTCGAAGACGGTTCAGATTGAGCTTCCAATTATTGGCCCATGTGAAATCTGCACATCCAAAAGAAAAACAAATCTCCCACAAGCATGTTATATAGTATAGAGCTAGAACCATATCAAGATAAGATGAATAAGTAATAAAAACTGAATCACATCCAACAAAGTCAATTATAGGTACCTCCATAAAGTTTTCCAAAAGATCACAAGAAATACTAACCTTACTTTGTTGAGAAATACCTGAAATTTCTAAACATGTAGATGTGACTTCCTCTGAATCAAATGATGGTTCTGGCTCTAGCTTAGGTGTTGATGATATCAATGATGGTGATTCTCGAGACTCTACTAGCTCTGTATAAGTCCCTACACATTGTTCCACAACATGATCAATTCTTAAAACCTCTAAGGGTTGTCTTGACAAAGGTGGTGATCCTTGAGATGCTGCTTCCACAACACAGCTCCCTACACATTCTTCCATATCATCATCATCAACACATACATCAAAAAATAAACCAACATCTATGTCCTCAATAGGAGAATCAATAACAAGAGGATCAATAACTTCACTTGCAGTTTTAAGTTGATCTACCACATCACATTCATCATCTGAAAATTCAATGTCACTATAACACCTTATAAAATTTTGAGGTAGATCTGAAAACTTATTTACCACTACATTATCAATAAAATCCTCATCTGAAAAATCTTCATCTTCATATATATTCAAAAATCTACACTCAACCATATTAGTGTCACAGGATTTGCCGAAGTCTTTATTTTCATTGACCCCCACTAACCTTTGTGGAAAAGGAACCCTTAGTGAAGGTCCTGAGAAAGATTGAACTCCCTTTTTCCCAAATTCCCTTTGAGCTTTTGGAGGAGGTCCAACTTGCTTATCTAATGCTGGTGTGATTAATCGTTGAGGGAAAGGTACTTCTGGCCTTTGGGAACTTCCTAGATAAATGGAATTGAGTTCTTGTGATCTTCTATTATTCTTCTCCTCAATTCTAAACATGTCATTCTTCAGAAGTTCTTCATGATTTTTGCCACTTCTCAACCCCACATCATCACACTTTTCATTGGATCTTGACTGTGTAGGAGGGGGATCTTCTTTAAACCATTTTGAAACAATACTATCAAGCTTTGCCCCCAAATGTTTGAACTCCTCACTCTGTGACTTGTGAATTTCAACATTTTTAGGTGGTTGAATTTCATTTTGTTTGACAGGCTCTCTTACATTTATAGCTTGCACTTTTTGAATATCTGAGGGAAATTCCATCCAACTTTTGTTCGACCATTCATGGAGGTTCAATGTCACTTGATCAATTAACGTATAAGCTTCATCTACACTTTTGTCCATAAAAGAACCTCCAGCTGATGAATCCAATAAAGTCTTGTCTGAGAAAGAAATTCCCCCATAGAATATGTGCAAAATCAACCATTTTTCAAAACCATGATGAGGGCACTGTCTTTGAAGACTCTTGAATCTATCCCATGCTTCAAATAATGATTCTCCATATGCCTGAGAAAAATTTGTTATGCAATTCCTCATATACACCGTTCTACTTGGAGGGAAAAAATGATTCAGAAATTGTTTCTCCAATTGTTCCCAACTTGTGATGCTTTGAGGACAGAGAGAATATAGCCAAGTCCTTGCTTTATCCTTGATACTGAAAGGAAATGTCATCAATCGAACTGCATTTGTTGATACTCCTTCGCATTTCACCAAATCACAAATCTCTAAAAATGTTTCAAGATGCAGATAAGGACTTTCTGATACTTCTCCTCCAAATTTGTGACCTTGTATCATGAAAATTATCTCTGGGTCTAGTTGGAAACTTTCTACTTCAATTTGAGGTTGCACAATGGGAGATAAAAATCTTGCAGAAAAGGGTGTAGAAAAATTTCTCATGGTCCTGCTTGACATGTTAGTGCTCATGGATATTCAAGAATAAAAAGAAAATTATCAAGAATCAAAAACAAGAAATAAAATGCAATATGAAAAGCAAGAAAACGAATGCAGAATTTAAATTGCAAGAAAAAAAGTGCATAATGAAAACAAGAAAGAAAAGATAAAAGGAAAAAAAAATGTCTAGAATAATTCATATGCTAAAGATTGCAAGATATGTTTACAAAAGAAAAGAAGAAAGAAACTAGATCAAAAGAGAAAACAGAGAAAAGTTAGATTAGAGTGCTAGAAATCAAGAATGCAAAGTTAGAATTAGAATTAGAATTGCAACAAAAAGAATTGTCAAGAATGTTATTCAAGAAAAGAAAAACTTACGAAAACAGAATTCTAACAATTAGTTATAACTATGCAAATCAAAAGAAAAAAGGAAAAGTTATGTTTAGTTTAACTCAATTGATAATTCCTAATGTTATAGCGCAGTCCCCGGCAACGGCGCCAAAAACTTGTTACGCTCCGTAAGTGTACGGAAATGTCGCAAGTAATATAAAAGATTATCGTATCCACAGGGACTGGAATAAGCACTAGAAATGTCTCAATGCGAATTAGCTAAACAACTATCCAATCGTTTCAAAAGCAAAGTAAAGATAAACAAATCTAATATTAAAGATCAACAAACAAGAGTTTAGAGTTTTGGGTTATGATAAAGGAAGATTCTAGGAGTTTCGGTTTCTTTGTAAGATTTCTTGAATGTAAATGGTTCACCAATTCTTATCCCTCAATTGCCAAACATGTAGAAAGTTGCCGGTTCCCTCTTGCAATAGACAACCGGCTAAGGACTGAGAAATGTATCTAAATAGGATTAATTAGACATGAACCTATGTTGTCCTTACACAGAAGTGCACCTATTACTATGCCTTCCTCGGATATCAACGTAAAAGCCCACGACTCATTAATCTATCAAGAAACAAGAAGCTAATCATAAAATCCATCCTACTCTCTTGAATATCCCTATTTCCTCTTCAAGATTATCTCTCAAACGTCCTTACACGGGCTTGCACCTGTCACGTGGATCCCTCGGATGATCGAGCGAGAGTTTATCTTTACAAAGTCCATAAGAAATCCAAACAATCAATCAAGAATGAGAATTAAGCACAAATCACCATCAATCATTCAAGATCTAATTGATACAAGCAAGATAATGTCATTGAAACAAGAAAATGGCAAATCCATAAGAGATTACATCAATCCATCATACAAATACTCCCTTAATCCTAGAATACAAGATCTACTCCATGAATCGAGAAAGAAAATCCGAAGAAATAGAGATTACAAGCTTTCCTTGAATCCCCAATCCAAGAAAACAAGAAGAGAGGGAAAGAGAAAACTTATCTACGAAGAAGCCTTGTCTTCGGATCCAATCCTTGCTCCGGAGTCGAAATCGTCGAGATCTCCCTTAGAATCACCCAGAAATCCTCCCAAGAATGGGAGGAAACCACCAAATCTTGCTTTCTCCCAAAGGGGGAGAGATCCCCTTTCAATTCATGAAGAAGGGTTTAAATAGAGGAGGGAATCGGGCGCCACACGGCCCCGTGACACGGCCGTGTGAGATTCACACGGCCATGTCCAGTTCCCCCTCTGCCAAAGCTGCACGGCTGACTCCACACGGCCAGAACCCTTCTGCTCTCTGGAAATGCTACACGGCCGTGTGGTGCACACGGCCACAGCCTGCTTGGTCTCTGGAAGTCTCACACGGCCGTGTAGATCCACACGGCCCTGTAAGGCTTCTGCTCTGGTTGGCTTCAAATCTTGACACGGCCGTGCGAGGTTCACACGGCCATGTCATCTTCCTCTTCTGTTGGTGCCAAACTCCACACGGCCCGAGCTCCATACCAGTGCAGGCCCGTGTGAGGTACACGGCCCGGTGCTTTCTCCCTTCGTTTCCTCCAATGCATGCCCAAAGATGTAGATTCTTCACCAAATCGACTCCTGTGTACAGAAAATGCACAAAAAGCAGATCTCCGAACCAAAAGAGTAAATATGCTAAAAGGAAAGCTGGAAGTATAAAAATGCATAGATCAAGCATGCTCAAAGTATGTAAATGTGCGTAAAAACATGCATAAAAGAGTATATAATCTAGAGACTGATTTAGAAGGTACTAAGTTCAGAACGTATACTGCTGTTTCCAGAGCATATCCCCAAAATGAATTTGGTAATTCTGAATAACTCATCATCGATCTAACCATCTCCATAAGAGTCTTGTTCCTTCGTTCTGCTACACCATTCTGTTGGGGTGTTTCAGGTGCAGACAATTGGGATTGAATCCCGACCTCTGATAAGTAATTCCTAAACTCTCCTAAGAGGTATTCGCCACCATGATCAGATCGTAGTGTCTTGATACTTTACCTAATCGTTTTTCCACATCAGCCTTGTATTCTTTGAACTTATCAAAGCACTCGGACTTGCGGCGCATTAGGTAAATATATCCGTATCTTGAATAATCGTCTATGAAAGAGACAAAATATTCAAAATCTCCTCTTACCTGGACAGACATAGGACCACACAAATCAGAGTGAACCAATTCTAACACTTCTTTGGCTCTATACCCCTTGGCCTTGAACGGCCTCTTGGTCATTTTACCTTCTAAGCAAGATTCACAAGTTGGAAAATTTTCCAACTCTAATGAACTCAAAAGTCCATCGGCTATAAGCCTCTGAATCCTACTTAAGTTAATATGACCAAGCCTTAGATGCCAAAGATATGCTTGGTTCATTTCCGAAGGTTCTTTTCTCTTATTAGAGTTAGAAGATGAGTTATAAATTTCCATGTTTTGCTTTGTGGAAGAAATTGGATTTAAAGTATACAAATTGCCAACTAATGCACCAGAACAGATAATCACTTTATTTCTTTTAATAACTACATCGTTACTGAAAGAAACTGAATATCCATCTAAAAATAGTTTAGAAACTGAAATTAAATTCTTTCTAAAACTGGGTACATAAAGACAATTTCTTAAAATCAAATTTCTATTTCTACTAAAAGATAAGTAGACGTCTCCCACTGCAACAGCTGCCACCTTAGTAGCATTGCCCATGTAGACGGTAATCTCTCCTTCAGATAGTCGTCGGGTTTCCTGGAACCCCTGCAGAGAATTGCAGACATGATCAGTGGCTCCCGTATCTACACACCAGGTGCTGGTAGATAACACCGCTAAACATGTTTCAACAACTAGAGCATGAGATATACCTTTGTTATTCTGATTCCTACGAGGACAGTCCGCCTTCCAATGCCCTGACTGCTTGCAGATAAAGCACTTGCCCTTCGGCTTCTTCACTCCAGTTTTAAATCCTGTACTCTGAGATTTATTCACTTTCTTTGCTGAGCCAACTTGTTTCTTCTTCTTCTTTCCTCTCGGTTTAGAAGTAGAACCATTTTCAGCATAGTGAATTTGAGAATTATGACGAAATAATCCTTATGCTGCTTGAATGTCAGTAGTTTCCCTAATGAATAAATCCTCTTATTCATATTATAGTTCGGCTTCAAAACTTCTAGGTAGCGTTTGGAGGATCATATCGATATGGGTTTCCCCATCAATTTCTCCTCCAAGGATCTGTATCTCGTTCAGATAAGCCATCATGTTTAGGATATGATCCCTTACAGGAGTACCCTCTTGCATGGTGGCTGTCATTATTTTTCTCATGGCTTCTTGCCTAGAAGCCCTATCCTGATGACCAAAGAGTTCCTTGAGATTGTTCATAATATCATAGGCTGTTGGTAAATCTTGATGTTGATGTTGCAATACATTGGACATTGAAGCCAAAATGTAACACCGCGCCATCTCATCTGCTTTTACCCATTTCCTATGATATTCAATCTCCTCTTGGGTAGATTCACCAGTAGGTGCTTCAGGGCACTGCTCAGTCAGTACAAATTTATAGCTTTCAGCAGTAAGAACAATGTCTAGGTTTCTTTTCCAATCTATGTAATTAGGTCCAGTAAGTCTATTCTATTGTAATTAGGTCCAATCTATGTGTGGGCAACGATCTTCCGAGATGAGAAACCACCAACCACCTTCTTCTCCTCCTAGCTAGGTTCGACCACAAAAGAAGCTTAACCAAGGATGAAGAATTAAACACCAACCAAGCTCCAAGAGATGCTAGCTTTCTCTCCTTCTTCTTCTTCTTCTCCAAGTAGTATCCGGCCACCACAAGAACTCCAAGAGGGATGAAGTATTCGGCCACCACAAGAGGAAGAGAGGGAGAGGATGATGGCCGGCCACAACACCAAGGAAAAGAGGGAGAGAAAATAATAGAGGTTGTCTCATGAAGGCACCCTCACCCCTTCTTTTATATTCCTTAGCCTTGGCAAATTAGGAAATTTATTTATAATAAAATTTCCTTAATTTTCCTTGACAACAATTAATTAAGAAAATTTTAATAAATTTTCCTAATTAATTGTATGTGGCCGGCCACCTCATGTAGAGCAAATAGGATAATTTTAATCAACAATTAAAACTTCCTTATTTGTCTTTGAAAATTTTAAAAAAATAAAATTTCCTTTTAAAATCTCTTCATGGTTGATAAAAAGAAATTTCCATAATTTTAATTTTACAACATGTGAATAATTTTTAAAGAAAAAATAAAATATCTCACCAATCTACAAATAAGGAAAGAGATCTAATCTCTTTCTTTAATCTTTTGTAGATCTTTTACAAGAGAGATATTTTAATTTTAATTCTCTTTAATAAATTATATCTTCCACATAATAAAAATTAAAATTAAAATTCTTTTTTAATTTAATTATGGCCGGCCCTACTAGCTTGGGTTCAAGCTAGGGCCGGCCACCCTAAACCCATGCTTAGGCCGGCCCTAGCTTGGTTCCCAAGCTAGCTTGGCCGGCCCCCTTTAGGTGGGTATAGAAGGTGGGTATAGGTGGGTATAGTACTCTATAAATAAGAGGCTATGATAGGGACCGAGAGGAGGAATTAGTTTTAGTCTCCCGATAAAATTAAGCATCCCGTGTTCGCCCCGAACACATAACTTAATTTTATCAATAATAATTCATTCCACTAGAGAACTATTATTGAACTACCGCACCAATCCCAAATTACATTTTTGGGCTCCTTCTTATTATGAGTGTGTTAGTCTCCCTGTGTTTAAGATATTGAATGTCCACTAATTAAGTGAGTTACTGACAACTCATTTAATTAATATCTTAGTCCAAGAGTAGTACCACTCAACCTTATCATCATGTCGGACTAAGTCCACCTGCAGGGTTTAACATGACAATCCTTATGAGCTCCTCTTGAGGACATTATCAACCTAGTATCTCTAGGACACAGTTTCCTTCTATAATCAACAACACACACTATAAGTGATACTATTTCCCAATTTATTGGGCTTATTGATTCATCGAACTAAATCTCACCCACTGATAAATTAAAGAAATAAATATCAAATATATGTGCTTGTTATTATATTAGGATTAAGAGCACACACTTCCATAATAACTGAGGTCTTTGTTCATTTATAAAGTTAGTATAAAAGAAACGACCTCAAATGGTCATACTCAATACACTCTAAGTGTACTAGTGTAATTATACAGTCAAGATAAACTGATGCCTAATTACACTACGACCTTCTAATGATTTGTTCCTTTCCATTTTGGTCGTGAGCTACTATTTATAATTTATAAGGTACTGATAACATCATCTTCTGCATGCGACACCACATGCTATGTTATCTACAATATAAATTAATTGAACAACTACAAACAAATGTAGATAATTTGACCAAATGTGATTCTTTATTCAAAACAAATGTTTACAAAAGCTTAGGCTTTCAGTATACACTCCAACAGTCTTCGATCAAATAAAATTAGACTTCATTGACGATAAGAGGTGGATTATTTGGAATGAGATTTGGTAGGTTGAAGGCGCCTTCAGTGCTATGGAAGGCGCCTTCAACACTCAATAAATGAAGGTCTCACCCAAGGCTTCTTCACAACTGATACACACTTCTTCTATGAGCTTCTATACGTGTTCATGGGGCACAACGACTGCTCCTACCTTGTTCTGCTACTCTGCTGCGACGTTGTTGCGTCTGACTACTATTGAGGAGACGCCCAACACCGAGTCTGATCCAATCATTTTCGAAGTGTTGGGTAACAAAAATTAATTTTGTACTTAATTTCTTTATAAAAGGAAAGTGTAACATGTTACACTTGTCCTGATTTTTTTACTGTACTCGTTTTCCTCTTCCGGCGGTTCCTGAAGAGGATTATAGTGAATTACCCATTGATATAATCTGCGGGATTGTGAGTTTTGGAGTAGGAGTCGCTGAAAGCCTCGAACCAAGTAACTCATCGAGTTCTTGCTTGTTTTGTTTTCGTATTTAGTTTTTTACTGTGTACTTATTTTGTAAAATGAAAAAGATAAGTTTTTTAAAACTACATGATTCACCTCTCTCTCACATGTGTAACGATCCAACACCATGTTCTAAATCTTAGATTCTTAGTTTGTCTATTATATTTATTCTTATCCAACTTATAGTGTGAGAACTCTTTCTTATTTAACATTATACCCAAGTTCTTATAGAAATATAGTGGTCTTGTCAATACGTTATGATCAGACCCTGTAATGTAAACTCTTGCATATTTAGCACTACATCCAAATTTTAGAGATGTAGCGGTCCTTGCCAAGACATTACAATCGAACCCTGTAATGCGTTTCTTCTAAAGAATAATCTAGCATTAACATAATAATTTAATGGATCCATTCATTGAATATTTATTATAGTTTTAACACTGGCTAGTAACCTAATGCAACCCTCTTTTTTTATCCGGGCTTAGGATCGACCATGATCGGTCGTCATGGGTAGAGTTTAATAAAATTATATCCTAATGAAATAATTAAATTAGTAAAAATCAAAATGTGTCAAAATAGATTGACACATTCGTGTGTTTATATGAAATGTATTAAATCAATAATTTGATGTAAATATTATAAATCAATTAAAAATTGTTTGACTTGATTAATTCATGCATAATTCAAGAAAATACATATGCTTAATTAATTTATGTTGATAAATGTCATGTTATTCATGTTAGTCCTTTATTAATTACTTAATT